>NW_010539869.1:28619-36840 GCF_000687285.1 Phaethon lepturus
TTGAAATATACATATTTGTATATATAGCCTTAAAACTAATGCAGAGTTAGGGAACACTGAACAGTGAAAAAGTAACTTATAGTGTCTTGGAACTAAGTATAGTATATACCAGCAAACTTTTCTTTTATCCCTCTTGTCTATGTGGGGTGCTTAAACGTAACTTCATTGTATTCAGTTTGTAACCTGTTCAAGCATGAATGAAGAAAACATAAGCACTATTTGTATTTATAAATTTATAGGAATTTTTGCTTAAAGAACCAGTTCCTTACCTACCTATGAATAAATGCTTAAAATGTCTAATTTTGTTGTAGAGTGCAAAACTATAATAATGTTAAGTTATAGCTTCACAGGCACCTAATTAACAAGCGTATTTAATAATACATGGTGTATTACCGCGAAAAGCTAAACCTAATTTAGGACGAGGCAGATAAAGTTCTGTCCTTTTCATAGAGACAAAAGTTTAGTTTTGGAAACTGCAAAACCTTGAACTGGACTGTGGAACCTTTGAGTTTTAAACTTTAAAAATCAGAAGCAAAACTGTGGTGTGAAAAGCCATATTTCAAACCATAATCACTTAAACTGTCTCAGTGACAAATGATGTATTTGAAGCCTCTTCTTATGAGGTCTCCTCAAGGTTAGAAAGAAAATAACTCTGCTGTTGCTACAGGTGATGTAACTAGGTTTGAGGGTAGCGGAAGAAAGCCCGTTTCAGGCCTTTCTCTCTCCCGCCTATGTTCAGCGTTTTGATGAGGTCAGAGCACTGAATCTATTATGTATGCATAAACACTGCCATTTTAGATACAGATTTTGATTACAAAATATACAAATTAAGTATATAAAGCATCCTAGAAAAGAAGCAAGCTGTACTTTTCACTGCTCTGAAAAGAAAAAGGCACTTTTGCACCTTTGTGCATCTCCTTCTTGCACCAGAAACTTTTTTTTAAATGCTAAAAACATTAGCACCTCAGGGGCAAGGCAGCAATTTTTTTTTTAAGTATTGTGTGCTATTTATTTCCCTCTTGCAAAAAGATTCCTGTGTGACAAAAATTAAAATTGTGTGATGTTAAAAGGTGTATTTTTAAATACATGTTCAAATAGGATGGTCCCAATTTGCTTGTTTTTAAAATGAAATGACATTTGTAAAGCTACTTTGCTTCGTATGCCATGCAACTTTGTTTTCCTTCCACATTTGACAGCTTCACTGGCTTCAGTTTCTGTGAGTTTTGTTTATAGTCAGATTAAATGTTTCACTGATCGTTCTGGGAGAATACCTGTACTGCTTTATAGACAACTGTTTCAAATAATTCTCACTAATTCAGCATTGAAATATGTTCAAGACAGAGGCTTCTAAAATGTGTTTTGAAACCAATGTTGGATTAACTAAACGCAATTACATTACGTAGGGTCCTAGATTTGCAAGGCTTTGTAAATCTGTTGTATCAATAGAGTCCCCGGTACACGTGGTGGGGCAGAAATCTGCAGGTCCGGTGCAAGTTATGAGGCCAGGGCCTTCTGGCTGACTTGCTCTTACCTAGCCAGGAAGCAGCACCACAAAGACCTTGATGCGTGGCCATCGTTCGTTTTAGTCTTCCAGCAGAAGTCGGAATCGGAGGGAGAAGTTTCATCTGCTTGTCGTTAAACTACGCTGAAGTGCAGTAATCCTAGTTGTGTCATACTAGCAAGATGCCTGATGAGTATTAAGCAGCAGATGAGTAATGGTAGCACTTGCCTTGATAGTTCGTGCAGATGCTAAAGCTAATAATTTTAACATGTACTTAGGATAAACTGACTTCAGAGTCCATTAAATTATTGCAAAGCTCGTCCTGTCTCAACTATACAGATTAAAATCTGAGCTATTTTGTTCAGTTCGAGAATTAGAAACTTGAAAACATGATTTAACAAAAGTAGGGACCGGTTTTCACTTTCAGTTGATTCCCTGATAAGAATCTCGTCATAATTTGTTACATTGGGATGGAATAGACTTCCTACTGCATTTCATTTTTAAATCATTTATGAACCTAGGATATGGTTTCATGATCAACCATTGCTGTAAGTTTGCCCCAACTGCTCTTTTTAAGCCAGCAGTCAGGCTTATGTGGCTGTGCAGTTAGGAGGAAAAAAAAACCCGTATCTGTACTCTGCAGCTGGGTAAGTTGATGTACCAGCATGCCATGGCTGGAGTTAGGGCAAGATGCAAAGTGGGGAGACAAGACTGGCAGCAAAGGAATAGTTGCACCCCCCTTCTGCCACAGCTTGGGAAACCACACCCTAAATACAGATAAATGATTGACCTGTGTAGGGAGTATCAAAGCCTTTGCAGATCTTTCCCCACTCTATACTTAAGACAAACATTTTGCTTTAGTAAGCATCCTTTTTCTTAAAACTGGAATTGTGAGACTTTGGTGTTAATGTTGTCCTGTGTACGAGTTCCATGCTGACAAAGTTGTTTTCCGTTTGCTTTCTCTAGATGTATGTAGCTCTGTCCTGTGGGATAGCATGCCTGCCACGATCAGGTTAATAATATGGTTGTTACAGTTTACCTTTTTCAATGTACATCAGGATTTCGCCCTGCTGAGATGCTCACCTTTATCTCTACCTGCACCTTCTTGAATTGCTTTTATGCGCAAATGACTTGGTGTATTTAAATTTCTTGGTGTTTAAACTTGGCTGTGTCTGTAATGGGCTAACCTTTAGTAAAATGTTACCCTTTTCCTCATTGTTTGGCAAATACAGTATTTTAATACAAACCTGATGTACTGTAGGTTCAGAAACAACAAAACTATGTGGAGCTATAGAGCTGTACTACTTGACATTTTTCTGTAGAAAATGGGATTGTTTACTCTGTGCCAAGCTTCATGAGGTGTGAGAATAATGTCTCCCAGATAACTAGTGTAGCTCCTTGTTCCTACAGCTACATGCGTGTGAGAGGATCATAACCCAAGCCTTTATATACCAGTACGGGTCTAAAGTCTCTACTTGGCTGGATAGATTTTTTTTAACTCAATTTTAAGTGGCAAAAAGAGGCTCTGCACATGGATTTCTAGGATGCTGTAGTGCATAAAATGGATGTGATTCCTGCTATACGTTGTAAAAATGGAGCAAAATTTAAAAGTAACCTTCTGGGGCTAAGTACTGACCTGTCTGTGAAATACTGATCAGAGAATCCGATCTTTCAGTGAGCTTTTTCTGAGCTTTCTCTGTGGAATGTTTGCACGGTCTGCAGGTCTCTGCAGACCCCAGTGTGCACCTTCTGAACCTCTTCGTAGCCTTATTTTGCTTAATGACATTGATTTGTAAATGAGGTAGCAGTCACCCGGGCTGTGGCATTTGTTCACAGAAGTTCAAGAAGCTATAGGAAAACTTAAAGCTTTTCTTTAGTTTCATGGGCCATTAAATGCGTTCAAGTAGAGAAGAGGAATATACAGTACGCTAAAAGTTGAGTTTACGTCATCTCCCACCAAAAACTTGTTTCCAGAATGCACAATGTTTCTGCTACTTAATATGTGGAAAAAAATGTCAGGAGCGTTAATCTTATTGTGTCAGAGTTGTTGACCTACAGTGATCCAGGCTCTATGCATATTCCTTGCTATACTGTGTCTTCCCCCCCGCCTTCCCTCATGTAGACGCTCTAAAAAAAGCTCTTCTAAAGCCTTTGCTTCCAAGCTAAGGACACAGGAGTGATAATGGTATCTTAGAAAAGTGGTTTGGGGGAGGCTTGCTTTAAATGGAACAACGACGACAAAACCCCTAACCTTTGCAACCACAAAATTTGGGAAAGGGGGCTTAACTTGAAAAATGCCTTTTATAGAATTAATGAAATAGTTCTATTCTGAAAGTCTCAAAACTTGAGTACAGGTGGGATGACGGGTCAGATTTCTAGAGTGTAATACTGTTTTATGCCTAGCCAGATATTTACACTTGTATCGATTCCTGCCCAAATACTTTTTAAAATATCACTAGACATCTACTTTTTTCCCCCTTTTTTTCCCCCCCAAAAAAAAGGAAAATAAAGCCAATGGTCCTTACTACTGTGTAACCAGCCATTCATTTGCAAGGGTGAGTGCTGTGTCAGGTAGTAACATTTTCCTTTAAGAGCACTACATCTGCACTTCTCAGCTCGCTCAATAACATAGAGCCAAAACTGAAATGCATTTTTGCTTCCGTTAACCGTATGGCTCTGAAGAGCTGGCGGGAGCGGGGGTTTTTACAGCTACAGCAGACAGGACGCTCAATCCATATTGTGAGTAAGCCTCCAGAGTTGAAGGAGGTGCCATTGTTGTTTCTTTTGAGAAATGTCTTTGAGAAGACAAACGAGAAAACTGAGGCTGATGGGTCATAAAACATTACGTACTCTTATTTCTATCAGTGCCTATAGGCTAAAGTCTTCAGAGCTTAATTTCACTTGCGTTACTGAATTCAACCCAGTCTGAGCAATGGAAATATTGAGTAGCCAATTTAATTTTCCCTGTTGGGATTTCAGACTGAAGCACAATCTTTTGTTCAAGAAGTTACAGGGGAAGATTAAGATAGTCTTGGGGAAAATCAGGCATGTACTTAACTTTACATCCTGCTGATGTTGATGGAACTTCATTCACTATATAAAGTTTGTACATGTGTTGTTGGAGCCTTAACTGTTCCACTTTTCCTGGAGTGAAAAGAAATGTAATCTTCATTTGGTTTTGGTTTTGAAAAAGCTTTTCAAAGCCAAGGGAAATAAGGTGGTAATGTTAAAAGTTAGATTCATTGGAGATAATAATTTTGTAATTCTTTAAACATGTAAGTCAGCATATTTACTTTTAAAACATTGGAAGGGCACAGTGTAAGAGATTCAGTCTTTGATGTAGTGCTTTTAGCTGTAAGGAATAAATAAAAGGATGAAAACCAAAATGAGTTACCAGGGATGGAAAAACAGTGAGACCCTAAAACTCTAGAAATAAATGTGCTGAATTTACATAGCATTATTTCCATGTCCAGTGATGCACCTACTGAAAGGATCTTTGTTGGTATCTTTAGAGGAACTTTTTATTCTCACTGAGAGTTTGATTCTGGACTGGCGAATCTGCTGCAATTTGAAATTTCCAGACTCTTAAATTGGAAACTGGGTGTTACACAATAGAGTCCCCAGTATGTGAGATGCTGCAGTACCTGTTACCCCGTGTTCTGCGGGTTAATGCCGTGCAGCCATTTGATGCTGGAAGTTGGGATTTCCTAGCATATGTTTTATTGCTGGTGGCGTGATTTGCAATGACCTTGAGTACCAAGAGTTAAGTTGTATTTATTAACCGCATCTAACTCTTTGGTGCCAGGAATCTAGTTTTTGGAGTAAGTGCTGAATTATGCAACTGTTCATGGCAAATTGTTCTGGGTAGTTCACTACTTGGAAAACTAAATTACTAGTGACAAAGGGTTAATACGAGACACAAGCCTAGATTCTCCTAGCCAGGAAATACTGGATATTGAGGTTTCGTTTCTAGAACTGTCTGCTTTAGAAGTCTTTCAAAGCAGAGATTTTGGTTTCTAGCATCTGTCTTGTTACTAAGACCGTGTACAAACATGCTGAATTAGAGAGTTTTCCACCCTTCTCACAGAATTGACTCCACATCGTATCATAAAAGAGTCTCATTTGTAGCGACATGCTGTGTCTGTCTTTTTAGAAAATTCATGACCTATTTATATCTATTTTGTGGAAAGTGTAACTTTTTTCATTGATGACCTGTATAAATGTGTGTTACGAATGGAGAGATTTAAGCTTGAAAAGCATGTTTGCAGATCACACAGCTTCATTATGGAATTTATAGATTTAACAGAGTAATATACAAGAGCATAACTATTTTCCTTAAGTAGAATGTATAACAATATATAATAAATTATTCTCCACGTAGTTCACCCACTATTTACAGTTTTACACAATTCAAACTGTGTGTTTACAGAAAGTTAAATAAATGTATATTTTGTACTATGTACAGATTCCTGGTCCCAAAGAAAATGTGTGAACTTAGTTTCTAACTTAACTTTTGAGATTGTACTTTTTTTTCTTTTTTTTTTCTTTTTTTGTTTGGAATCAGTTGAACAAACTGCGTTATGCCTGTCGATGGTGGAGGCTTGCATTGGACTAAATGGGAGTTGGAAATATTTCTAATCTACAAAAGTGATTCCACTAAATAAAACAGGCAATTACATCATGTGTGTGTATTTGAGTGGTATGCTATAAACCATTTTCACATCTGTTCTATTGACACTAATTTACAAACTTCTCAGGCCTCCTTCAGGTTTCTGATTCAAGCTAGTTTTATTAAAATGGAATATCGAGTGCATATTTTCATATGTGACAAAAATCCCTCGTTTCATTGTTTTTTCCCTTTACATGTTGAAATTCCAAGATAAAGCAGCGTGTGCTTGGCTCCAGCCAGGGTGTTCCCCAGCGGCCACTTGGTCTGGGGTTTTCAGGAATGCTAGGGATCGATTAGGATGCCCAACTTTTGGAAAACCAAGTCACACAGGAAGAAAATGCGTTTCTATCTTCTGTCCTGAATTCAGTACTGTAACATAGAGGATAGACTTTTGTAATGTAATCTGTAAGAATTTAAGGATGCTGAAGGATAAAATAAATCTTTACAGTGGTTTTAGTCTGTAGGATTTGGAGGGAAAATGAGCCTATGTGTTATTGGGTCACATTTTGTCTTCCCTGGAAATGTTTATAGCGAGAGAGCTGGTAGGATTCTGACATGGACTCTACAAATTAAACAGGGGTGGGAGGGTATTCTGCTGTCACCTGCGACCTGGATCAAACTTGTCTTTTCTAAAGAATCAGCCCCATCCCTTTAAGGATTAAAAATCAGAACTACTGAGTTGTCCAGCAAAATGAAGGAATGTTGTATGTGGATTAAACACTGAAATTGCTAGCATATGATTGACTGTTAGCCTTGGTTCACATTAATGGAGCAAACATAGGAGACAAAGTATATGTCTGTTTTCTAGCTCAAAGTTTATAAAAAGAATGTTTTATCCATCTAATAGGAAATTTACATTTTAGTGTATTTTTCCTCAAAGCCAGAGAATAATATACCTCTGAATAGCATTGCTGGTTAATTGATTTTTTTTTAATCTTGACATGTAATAATAAATTTGAATGTCATCGGAGCTGTTTAGAAATACTAAGTTAATTCAAGGTTGTCTTTGTGGCCGAACGTAATCAGACTGCATTTACATGGGCTAATTGAAAAGAGGTAGAACATCTAAATCCCAGTTAAATCATTTAACTGTGATACCAATTTTAGATTTCAGCAATTCTTAGGAATATGATGTTCTGAAAGAGTGGCAAAGAGTAGCAAGAAGAACTATTGATAGCTGCTGATACAAATAACTAAGACAAGTATCCCTGCAAATAGGCGTACACAGGAGAGGCTCTGGGAGTTGAGCGAACTTGGTGTATGGCTCTCATTTGTGAGCTTGCAGGACTGGAAGCTCACCCGTATAACTAGAATTCATAGACTGATTAAGTTAACTTGCACTTACCAATTTTACTGCAAACTTTCCAATATTTTTACTGAAAGTGGGGGAATTTATAATTATCCACAACCTTTCAAAGATCCTACTTACGAGCCACAGCTGTGAGAAGGATTTTTTTTTTTCCCATTAACAACATTTTTCTGGTGTTCTTCCTCTAGTTTAAGATGATATTTGCTAGCCAGGATTTTAATCCTATTAAACAGGACTGAAAACTTTGCTGTGACCTACCACTTAGACTTGTCTTGAATTGGAAGTTTGCTGAATAGGCATTTAAACCAGTGAGTTTTTGTACAGCAGAGCGGATATGAAGTAAATACAATTAGCTGTATGTGTTTTCTTGTCTTCACCTCTACTCCTTAGCAGTAGAAGCGTCTGTGACGCTGTGTCCAGTGTCCTGTTGACCCTCTTCAGGAAGTATCATCTTGCCGAAGCTGCAAGTGGCTCTTCGTCCCCTTGCCTCTGACATAGTGCCTCAGAGATTGCTGCTATATAACTTGGTGAGGACGGTCACCTTCCTCTGAAACTCGAAGCCTGTCCCATAAACAATAAAAAGGTACAGGATAAAACAGTTATGTATAATTTACTTCAACAAAAGAATTCAAGGTATGTGACAAGCATGGGGGAAAAAAGGCATTTAAGGAAGCAAAGTCTTTTTTGGTCTGTTTGTAAAATAATCTGTGATGTTCCTAAACTAAGATCTACACAGCAGGAA
>NW_010539869.1:36871-46848 GCF_000687285.1 Phaethon lepturus
CCTACTTCTTCCAAAAGGCCAGAACCCTTTCAGAAGTATTCCTTTATAAGAGTAATTTATTGGTTTTGTTGTGCTCACCCCATCATGGATGTAGTGGGAATGTGCTACCTGAAGAGACACGAGCAACTTAAATCAACCTTAATCTAATGTTTTACTTTGTATTACAAGTACCCTTAAGTATGTACTTCAGAATATTTTTTTCCTGTTGTTGTTTTGATTATTTGGGGGATTTTAATGCTTACCTTCAGCTATCTTAGAAGACTATATACAATTGGAATAGGAAAGTAAGCAAGTTCTCCCTCCAGTTTGTTGTTAGCTCCCAGTAATGAACTGGAGACTAGCAGGACATCAGGAATCAGTTTCAGAGAAAAAAAAACAAAACAAAACAAACACAACACAAAAACAACAGAAGGCTGATTTTAGAAGACATTCTGAAAATCATAGCAATGAAATGTACAGGATGGATTGAAATAATGTAAATATTTAATTACGGAAGTATATTAGCTTAATGCTTTTGTACTCTTAAAACTTACGGGACTTTCCATATCAAAACTTTATTGTTCTGTTAAGAAGCATTAATAGGTGTCAGCCTATTAGGGCTGAATCTTGCCCCAGTTTCAGATGTTAAGCTGAGGGTGAGGCTCTCAATTTACCTGCATCTGAAGACCTTGGCATGGGCATGAGCTCACTGCTAGACGAAAGCTGCTGCAGGCCACAGCCCAGCTTTTGTTATCTAATAGCTAATACAAAGTTTCATATTAAAATTTGATAAGGGGCTGAACTCACCTTATCACCTTGTTCCTAGGTAGACTGTAAGCTTTAGCCTGATTTTTATATTCTGATTTTTATATTCCCTACGTGCACAAATCAGTTGGGTCTTGTTCTGTGGTTGGTTCTTGCTTTGCAGGCAGTGAAGCGCATTCCTTCTGCCACCTCTCGCATAGACCTGATCCCTTTGATTTTTCTTCCTTAACCATCTCGTTTTGGCCTCAAGCTGCCAGCAGTATTCTGTAAAAGTCTGCAAATCCTCTGAGTGTTATAATCCTCTTTGCATCTTCTGTGTGCATTTTCTACATTGCCTTATATTAGGAAGAGCGCTCACTTTCTTTCTACACCACCTGGTCTAATAGCGTTTGAGGCTCTTAGATGCACTGCTAAAAACCCAAACTCTTTCTGCCGTCGCTACAGGCAGCTGATGCATGCTGTGGTGTCAGTAACTTGTCTCCGCTTATCTGACCACTCGGTAGGTCCCGCCTTGGCAGAGCCCTGCAGCATATGCAGAACATTCAGTCCCAGCTGAAGCCAGTGAGCTTCTCGCGTGCTTAGAAGTAAGCCCATTCATATGTTTTCGTGGCACTGAACCCGCAATTCATTTCCTCTACTGTTGCTATGGGTTTTTCTGAAAGAAGAAAGAGAAACAAAGGAACACACAATTGTACGATCTGCATTAGCTAAGGCAAAGAAAATTAATGGAGCTACTTTTGACCCTTTTTCATTTTTTTTGACTTCACTATTGCTTGACTTCAAAAGGTTTTGCACCGTTGCCTGGAAAATATGTTTAGTGTAGTGAACTAGTGCTGGTGTATCATGTTCTCAATGTTTTAAGTGTATGCTTTTAAGCAATGTAATCCCTATACTCCAATTTACAAGTTCTTTAGAAGTAGCGGTCTCCAACTTTATTCCTAATTTGATATGGTTAGCATAAATGTCTTTCGTGCTTTAAGCACTGATGGAGAGAGCAGACTCGATGCATATGTCACTGAACCAAGAACTTTACTAGTTCTCCTGCCCTAATGAGGACGATGGAAACAGCTATCAGAGGCGGGACTCTCTCCCAAGTAGTAACACAGAACGACTCATTTTTCTATGTCTGCTGGAGCATCATGAGTCTTAATGTTGCCACTTCTTTGCTACCCAAATCACACTCGATGCATCTCTTCTGTCTTGGAATGTTCTGCTCACCAGGAGCAAAAACCCTTCATTCTCACACGTTGGTTATGGCTTACGGTGTCTGAGCAGAACAGCTTTAACTGGTCACTAATTGCAAATCCTGAAGGGTGCAAGCTTAAGTACAAAAAAAGGAGACACTGGCAATTGGATATACCGGAGAAAACTCACCCCATTTCACCAGTCCTAATTCTTCTGTACTTCTAGCTAGAGAAAACCTTAAGACAAAGACATTGGGCAGCCCAAGCCTTCAGGCCAGCTGTCTCTTTTGACATATATTTCATTAGGCAGTTGTAGCTCCTGAATTACACACGTTCTTTGTCTATTACATTGTGACCCCTAGCACAGCGGGTGATGTTTTTTCCAAGGGGAGGAGGAAAACCAGGGTTTGTCTATTTTGATCTCATGGAAATCAAATCTTCATGGAAGGAAAGCCAATGTTTTCCTCTCCTGGTCTGAAGAAGAACAGCTTGGGGGGGGCTGTTTACATAGGTCTCCTTTTGCAAGCCACCGTGAGGACCTTGGGCCAGGAACCCTCCTGGATATTAGCTCAGAGAAGATGTAGCTGTTTTCCCTTTGCCATGCGTAGATAGGGTCATTGACTCCATTCAGCTGAAGGCCTTCTGTAATCGATTTTCAAAACAGTCTGAGGTCGTTGCATACTGTGCCCTACGGCATCCCAAGGATTTGTATATTGTGTGCTTTGACCTGATTCTTTTTCGCCTCTCTCCCAGCATCCTGAGGTAGATCTGCCATGCTTTGTTGTCCCTCGCAAGCGTCTGGGGTTGTGGGGGTGGTAGAGATTTGATTTGACTTTTTAATTAATGCCTAGAAATCTACATGTAGCATCAGCTTTTGGCTTTCCACCACCCAACCTTTGGTGTCATTGCCCTGAATTACAGCCCTGATGTGGCCTTTGCATGATGTGTTCAAACTGTTTGGACCTGTTCTGGCAGCACATTCACAAAAAAATTTCTGAAGTCACAAGACCAGACCATGGGTCTCTAAGATATAAAGAAAATGCACGTTTTGAGTCGTGCTCCTTGCTGCTTTGCAAGATACAGAGATAAAGGCATCGCTTTGCATAGATCCCTGGTCTAAGCCCATTAACTGAGCATTCAGGAGAGCTTTCTTATTCATTACACATCATTACATCAGCTCAGAATATTTTGTTTTAATTTGATACCTGCATGAGTTAAAATGTTTATATGGATCTGTCCATGCAGGTGGCTGGTGCTTTACAGTCAGACATAAACAGAAGATACTAACAGAGTCTTTCTCACAGCAGAAATTTAGAAACGAAAGAAATTCACGCAGATGGAGTGTAGGGAACTTAGAACAGGAAAAGATGGTAAGTTATTTCTCTATATGAAATGTTAATTAGTTAGATTAATATTTGCACATATTGCATACTTGTGGTTAATATTTGATAGAAGTATGAAAATAGGATAACTACTTTTGGCAAACCAGCTTATTCCTGTATAAATGTCAAATATGGTCTGTGTTTAAATGGAGTCACCCGGCTGTCAAAAACAGACATAAAAAGTCTCAAGACATTATCCAAGCAAATACATGCCTATGTTCCAGTCTCATCTAGGAGCACAATCTCTAATTGCAAAAGTGCTTTTGAAAACTGTATTAGGAATTTTCTCCACTAGCAAATCAGCTATTTTCTTTGCAGAAGCGAACAATAGAGAACTGACCTAAATACACACAATTATGCAGGAAATTTTGCTTTGGGGCACAAAATGGAATTGTAGGCTGGGTATGAAAGTTAATTTGAATTTCAGACTGAGTCCCAACTGTTGCAGAACAGAGAGTCAAAGGAAACTATATTTGAGGGATTTTTTCAGCTAGCTGTGAACACCGAATTTTCCTGCAGTAATCTTCTTATAAATGGGAATTATAAATGCTTGTAAAATAGGCTGCCACTGCTGAAGATTTCTCACCCTCTTTCCTCCTGTGCTTCAAATAATTGTCTGCCTGTTCTCAGGGAGACGTCCTAGAATAGGGTGGCCTCTTTCTCCTGGTTAGCGGTGAATGCTGGATCTGGGCTGTTGCCACGAAGTCTAGGGCTGCTGCAGAGCTGAGCAGCAGAAAATGCGGCCAGTATGAAGACAAGGTCCAGCAGTAGAAATCCGGACAAAAATTTGAGGGTCAAAATGCTGCACTTGCCTTCTCTTTCTCTTTACGGACAGGCAATGCTTTCCAGAACAAAAAGCAAAGAGAGAAACAAGTTAATGAAAACCGAAACAATCCCATGTAACAAATAGGAAGAGGCCAGACCTGTCTATTCAGCTCAGCAGAATGATGAAAAAATAGCAGTGGAAACGGAATAGAAAATCAAACTAGAAAAATTAATAGAAAGTTTATAGAAAATCAAAAAGAATTAATAAAAAGTTAATAGAAATTAAAATTTAATAACAGAAAATCAAAAGCTAGTGGTCTCCTATTTATCTACAGGCTTAATCTGTAGTCTGATAAAAAACTTGCATTTGCAGTGTGCTCCAAAAATCAGGATGTCGCAGTACGGTAAACCTACATCTGCAGTCTGCAATGCTTCTTACTGAGCAAAAGCTTTCACCCAGGGATGTCAAAGCCTCTCCAGTGGGAGAATGTCTCTGCTCTGCTCTTCGGCTATAGAACAGCACTTCCTCTTCTGGGAGAGTCAGGCAGTGAGAGGTGGTGGGGTGGGACAGACAGACACACTGTTGTCCTCTCTGGGACCCGAGTAAACCTGAAAACTCTAAGAATGCGGCAGCGCAGCCTCTTACCCATTTCTCTGTTCTTCCTTTCAGCAGCTGAGGAAAACCTCTAAGGGTAGTTGTGGGGTGACCTGGGGAAACCATGGAGAAACAGGCAAGCAAAAGCCTGGTGAGGGCTTGCATATTGAATGGGATCCCACTGGTGGGCCCCTTCCCTACAGTGCTTGGGATCAAGTCCGATTTGGAGAAAGGCAGGTTGTATTACTTCTTCATTCTATTCCTTTCCAATTCAAAATAACTTGTCCATGGACGAAACGTATACTATATCGAACAGAGACTGTTATTTCAAATGCCCTGGAAGTGTCCCTCAAGAAAATTATTTTTCAGTACTCCTGGTTTTAACTCGCTAACACCAGTCTCAGTGAGTGCACAGATGGTCCTGGGCATGGCCAGGTGTCCTGGGAACTCTACAGGTAATTGCAGGTTTATAGAGAGAAGGTGGAGGTGATAGGAAGGAGGGAGAGATCTTCATTTCCCCCAGAAGGAAGCCAAACTTCTCCCATATTGCAAGCTGCACCTTGGGGCTGTGCACGTGCCTTCCTCATGCCTTAATTTCTATAGGAATAATTATGCTTGGCCCCACTTACGTCTTACAGTTCATACAGATGGAGGATATAAAAACCCAGTGATGTAATGTCTCCATTTGAAACATCTGCCCGTTTCCTCCTCCAGCCTGCGGGTCAGAGGAAGCCACGAAAAAAAGGCTCAAGGACATTCCTCCTGCCTCTGTCTGATTTCTGCCTTGATAGGGCTCAGACCAATGTTGCTTCAATTAATTTATTTTCTTTTAAAGCACATGTTTCAGAGCACTTAAAAAGCTGGATTCCCTAATCTTTGGTGGATCAGCATGAGTCAGAAGCATCTGCAGGAAGAGCTGAAAGGTGCCTCGGTAACGTATTTCACAGAAAGCAACGGGCATGCTCATGTCAGAAGGAGCCGTGTTCTAGCAGAGGTAAGAAAGATAGCAGAAGGGGCTTTAGCAGAAGGTTGTGCTGAGTTCAGCAAAGCTGCCTGCCGGTGGAACCAGCAGCATGCAGTTCTCCAAGTCTGTTGTAAGCTGCTGCTCTAGGAATGTTCAAAGGAAGCAACTTCTTTACTGCTGCCCTCCCCTGAATTTTCTTTGTGCATTGGGCAATGGATTATAAAGCAAAATAAATGGAAAAATTATAAAAAATGAATTTTTTTTTTATGTACATGAGCGCACCTGACCCTTCCTTAACCCGCTGGGGATCTCTCCTACAGTGCTGCCTGTAACCTCTGGTTTGATGGCCATGCAGCTGTCAGCGGGGCTGGGGTTTTGTGGTGGGACTGGAAGTCTTCAAGCGTCTGTGCAGCACGGGTGGCAGCAGAGCCAAGAGCACCCTGCTGCGGCAGGGCCACCAGCGCTGCAAAGCTCCCGGCGAGCCTACCTGTCCCAGACAGATTTCCCTGTACTTTAATGGAGCTTTCATGGGTGGCACCACCCTTGACCTGCTGGCAATGCTCTGCCTAAGGCAGCCCAGGAGGCTGTTGGCCTTCTGTGCCGTGAGGGGGAATTCCTGGTGTCCAACTGGCCCCGCGGGTACTTCTGTGCAAAGCTTCCTTCCAGCCAGCCGGCCCCCAGCCTGTGCTGGCACGTGGGGTTGCTTCTCCCTTGCATCAGACTTTGCATTTCCCTTTGTTGAACTTCATGAGATTGCTGTTGACCTGCTTCTCCATCCTGTGAGGTCCCTCTGAACTGCAGCATAGCCCATATATGAACCAGTCCTCCAAATCTTATTTGCAGACTTGCTGAGGGTGCACTCTTTCCCATCACCCAGGTCAGTAATGAAGAGGTCATTGGAGTATTGGCCCCTGTATCAACCCCGGGGTACACCACTTTTCCAGGTGTGACATGTGAGTCATGGTGTGGTGATCCTTCCCTGGGGCACCTTTCTCTGGCCTCCTGGTTGGAGGTCAGACGAGGACCATTTTTAAAAGGGCAAATTGGGGGCAGGATTGCAAGAAGGCATGGTCAGAGTATACTGTGTATTCATTGGGAACCAGGATTGCTTCTGAAAAGAAGTAACTGGGGCTCCCGCTGCCTCCACTCTGTAAGTCTGGATGAGACAACAGAGGCTGGGGGATGCAGGCTGAAGTTGAACAAGCAGGAATTTCTCTTCTTTAGGATCCAGAACTCGTTTAACTTACTGCACGCGCTTTTCAGGGGAGAGAAGGAATGAGAACAATGGGAGAGACAGTGCTTACCTGGCATCATTGTCTCAGTAGTTTTATTTGCATCTGTGTGTGGTCCCAGACCTTGGGATTTTTCTGGGGTGGAAAGACAGGAGACAGTTGTGATTTAGATGGGTGAAAAGGGATTGTGCTTGCAAGCAGCCTCACATGCAGTGGCATGTGTGTTACATAGCCAGGGCTAAGGCAGGAGCATGCAGACTCCCTTCACCCCCCAGTTCATCCATTGCCTGGACTTGCTACATCAAACCAAATCAAAGGACAGGAGCTGCAAACCGAAATAACCCCCTCCTCGCTTTCCCATTACTGTTGTCGCTGTTTATTTGTTTCACAGCAGAGCCCAGGGGCATCTATCATGGATCAGCCCTGGCCGGGGAGCATTACTGGCCAGGCACAAAGGGAAAGGTCCTGCCCCATGTGGGTGCAACAGGCAAATTCCAGGAGCTTCAGTGGAACAAAGAGGCAGCATCATGGGTGCCACGAGACCTGAGTTTTCACAGCATTTCTGTTACTGCACCTGATGCTGAATGCAGCCATCAGCAAAGCTCAGGACAACTCCGTGCACAAAAGGCCAGACCACACAGTCTGGATCGAGCAGCGACGGGACGATCTCTGTCAGCGGCTGGGAAGGGAGGGCGTGAACGCTGCTTGAGCTGAATACCCTCCATCAGCACCGAGGACCCTGCCAGCTAAAATCTTCCATTAATGTAAACTTTAAATAGCACCAGCAGCATGTACCCAAAGTAACAGCACAAAGCACCGTGGTTGTGCACAGCCGTGGGCTGCTGCAGGTGTAGCTGTCTGCCGGCACGGCTGCCACGCTCACGGTTTTTATATGACCCAAGCCTTCTGTCACCAGAGACCCTGCAGTCAGCTCTGTACAGTCACCTGGGGTTAGAGGCAGGGAGCACTAATACGCTTTGTTCGCCGGGTAAATTCTATTTCCCTTTCCATTGTGCTGTGCCACTTGTCTATGTAATGTTACACCCAGGGTAGGAGACTTGCACAAAGAAACTTCAGTGCAGGCTGGCAAATTACAATCCTTTACTTGTGAATGGGGACATCGTAAGAGATGGGCTGAAGCAATGCACCTGGTGTAAATAATTACATGCTTGAAATTGGGGAAAAGGGCTGAAGGCAAGTTAAATGCCAGGTGATTGTTTTGGATGGCAAAGGAATGACTTTTCATGCAGGAAGAACAAATCCCCTGCTCAGGAGTCTGCTGGTGATGGAACGATTAATCTTTTCTCTTTTCCTCCCCATTCTTTCCTTGACTTTTGGGGGGTTTTGTTCATCCTCCGCTACCACCCCCTTTTGTTCTCATTCCCACAGCAACACCTGGGGTAGGGGCTGCCTTAGGAAAGGAACCCCATGGTGGCTTATTCCAACCAAGACTGTATTTCAAATAACCTGGGTCTTCGTTTTTTCCAAGACCCCTTTGATCTGAAAACTACCCTTTAAGTGGTTGAAGTAGGAATCTGAATGCCAGTGAATTTGCTTCTGGGTTGGAATTCTTAGACCTGCAGCAACTATGCTGCGCTCAACTAATGTTGTGAGCGGTGGTAGTGGTCCTTGACTTGCATGGAGATGTGTAAAGCAGCTGAGCTTACCATGATCAAAACTCTTTATTGGCAACTCTCTGTGCCTTCTGCCACTGCAGGAGTCAAACAAGCTCATATGGGTGAAATATGAAATACAGAAACATCCTTTCTTGGGAGAGTAGTGGTCTTTCTTTTGAGAAGAAAAGAGGAATGGGATTTTTAGGGGTCTCTGCATAAACCCTGGTGCTCAGCAATGTGTGTGCCCACAGGCAAACATTCATTCTGTTCTACCCCATGTCCCCACACAGATGGGAAGAACATCGTGTACTCAGTGTTTCTCTGGTCCTGGGAGTTGTGCCACAGTGAGCTACAACTTTCCTCTCCAAATGTTGTTTTCAGTTAAACCAGTTGCCTTTGGACTGATACAGAAGCTGTTGATCCTTGGATAACAATCCTGCATCTCCCAAAGAGATTACAAAGAGTTGCCATGATGCTTCCGTGCCATTTCGAGACACGGTAATACAGGGAAGGACACCCTAAGGCCAAATACACCAAGCTTTGGTTGACTTCCCAAGTGGTGGAGTAGTGGAATGGCTGGTTAACGCTCACTGCTTGGGTTCAGGGAAATCTGATCTATGTTGCTGCTTTTCCAGATGAATTTTTTGACCCTGAAATGAACAACATGATAGAACAGGCATTGTGGAGATAAGACTAATGATGGGAGGTAACTCAGCCCATTAGCAAGGATTATTTATAACCCCTTAAACCAGAGGAATGTAAATTCTGAAACAAAGCTCTTAATTTCCATCTTGTTGTCTTTTCTTCTTGTGCCTTGTTTTTCCAATTTTAATACAAAACAGCAGAATAACAATACTCAAACACCAGAATAACAATAGTCATTGTACATTTTCCTACTGTGTGATTTTTTGTTCTTCTAGTTATCTATTATAGTGCTTCCCTCTCCCTCCCCCCTTCCCCTCTCCCCCAGTGATCGCTGTAACTCAAGGGAAAAGAGTCAGGATTCTGGCAAAACCTGTTTCTAACTAAACAAGTGAAATCCTGCCCCCACTGACACCACTGGTGCATTTGCAATGTCTTCATTTGGGCCAGAGTTTCACTAAATACAGAGTCTAATCTCTATTTTTGTTGGTTATTTTGGAGTGGGCATCAGTGAAGAAAAGCATTCAGAGGAAAAGGAAAATTCAGTTAAGAGGGACCTATTGCCCCGGAGCAGGTGTAGGAGCTCTGGAGGAGCTGCGCAGGCTGAGGACTGGCCCCTTTGAAGCCAGAGTTGGCCACAGGAGAGCGGTTAAACGTTAGCAGGCCAGCTGCTTCACCTCCCTGTGGTGGGTTGACCCTGGCTGGATGCCCGGTGGCCACCAAAGCAGCCCTGTCACTGCCCTTCTCAGCTGGGCAGGGGAGAGAAAATACAACGAAAGGCTCGTGGGTCGAGATAAGGGCGGGGAGAGATCAGTCACCAGCTACTGTCATGGGCAAAACAGACTGGACTTGG
>NW_010539870.1:0-31971 GCF_000687285.1 Phaethon lepturus
GCTGTGTGTGTGTGTGTGTGTGTGTGCAAAGATTCAGGAGGCTGTTCCTTTGAGAGGGCAGGGAATTCAGTATAAACAACTGAAATCTACTGTCTCTATTGAATATTTGTAGTGTGTTCAGTGGCAGTTTCACATGTTTTGGGCTATCAGCATTTTAAAAGATAAACAAGGTTTGTAAACCAAGTTGTGCTTAAACCCTCTTTTTAAAATAGATGGTCTAATATATATTTGCAGGAGGCATTGATCTATTTTTTTCATCAGATACATCGAAGTAAGAACAAATGGAAGTTCTACTTAAAAGATGGAGTGATGTCCTTTGAGGGTAAAGACCATGTTTTTGCAAAAGCCATTGGAGATGCAGAGTGGTGAAACCTCACTGAAGTATGTACTTAAAGACTGTGGAATTATTCTCTTAAGAACCTTCTGTGAAACAACTAGACTTTCTGTTGTTTTACCATAAAAAAAAAACCACCTGACAAAACAACAAAGCTGTGATAAAAATATGCAAAATCAGTGTTGTTAATACATGCAAACTAAAACACAGTATTGTTAGCTACTCAGCTGTCTTTGCTGTTCTTTTCTGATTATTTCATTACTTTTCTACCAAAGAAACATCATTGGAATGAATAGCTTTAAAGACTGAAATGTTTAATCTGTTAGTAATTCAAGAAAGTCATAGAATACTAAGTGACTATATTTAAGTAAATTTCAGTTCTGTTGGCTTTCTTTCAACTTCTTAAAATAAGAGCTGAAGTGTGACTTGATATGTAAAACTACACAGTTGTTGGTGATACTATGTATTTCTTTTCAAAGGCTGATGAGTTTAAAAAAGGAAGAAAAAGAAAAGAGCAATATCTGTGCAAGTTTGAAACCTGTGGCTGTTTCAGCTGTGTACTTCTTTCTCCCCTTTCCTTCCTCTCTTGCTTTTTTGTTGCTTTGTGGATTTTTGACTTCAGCTTAAATGCAGGCACCTTAGATGTAAGTCAGGAAATGTGGGTGGAAGACCCTTGAGCTCTCAATATATGAGAATTATGATTGTTTATTCTATACCCTCAATGTCTACTGAGATGCAATGAATAGTGTGATTTAACATTAAAATGTGATTTATTTTCATTGCCAGTGCAAAGTCATTTAAGTTTGCTTTTGTACATATCCTCTACATTCTGGGACTACAGACCAGTAAGCTGTGAATGATATGAATTGTGCATAATAATAAAATGTCATCTCATACGCATTTCTAGCAGAGTGTTGTTTTTGTGTTCCCTAAATATAAACTTTGCTTAGAGAAATGTGTACAAGCCATGCATGTGACAGTAGCTCACCCTTCCATGAGAACTGCATTCCCAGCAGTCCTCAGCATTAGGGTTTTTTTTGTTCCTTTAGAAATGGTGGTCAAAAAGTTTTTGGGTCTGGGCCTTAGCCCTTCAGAGCTGCAGCATTCCCCTGACTAGCTCCTGTTCCTTGTAGGGCAGTATTGGAAACTAAGTGGTAAAGCCTCAGCCAGGCTGACTCAGAACAGGATAATCCTGCTTGAAGGGCAGTGCTACACACAAGCATATGGCACCCTTCCTTCCTGGCTGCTGCTTTTATGTCTGCTGAAAGAAGACATCATGAGACATTTTGGTTATCTCTACTCCCTGGGAGGATGCAGAGGCCTTGAGAAGAGAAGGAAAAGAAAGAGGAGAGTTGGAGAGAAGGACTATATAAAAGAAATAGTGTGGTGGTGGGGAACCAACCCTGGTTCACAATGGTATAAACCCTTGTGCTGATGGCATAAACAATAGAGATGCTTCCCTCAGGAGGGAGGTTTTTAACAGCTGTTGAGTTTCTTGCATGCCTTTCTTTGATGTATCTGCTGCTGTCCAGTATCAAGGATAGGACACTGAACTAGAAGGGCTGACCTTTTGTGGCTTTTCTTTTGTCTTTTATAGATACTGTTGCTGGGATGTGAAGAATTGTGTATTCAGAGACAGTTAAAGTATTACAGTGTATGATTTCTTTTTCCCCATTCAGCTGATTTTAGCTGCACTGATGCTATACTTCAGACCCATAAATGCACAGGAAATGCAGCTCTTACCACATGATAGATGCTTTTAGGCTTCGGCTCACTCTCACAGGCTTTGAGGTGTTCATGCTCCATAAATGTGTACATTATGAACTGTGGGACCATCTTCAACTTGGGCAGCATAGTGATGCTTCAGAAAAGATTGGAAGCAGAGGTAGTGCAGCACAGGAATCCATGGGACATGACTAGATATGCA
Organism: Phaethon lepturus; assembly: GCF_000687285.1. NCBI lineage: Eukaryota > Metazoa > Chordata > Aves > Phaethontiformes > Phaethontidae > Phaethon > Phaethon lepturus. The sequence continues at coordinate 2,262 of NW_010539870.1, forward strand.
GTCCCTGAATGTTGCTTCCAGGAACAGGACCTGTTTTCACTAGTCACTTCAAAACGAAGTGGCTAAATTTTTAGCTAGTTTTTTAAAGGTGGGCAGCTTTTTCCTCTTTGCTGCATGTTTCTGCTTGTGGTGTTAAAGGCTGCCTCTGCATGAAGGTGAGAATTCACAGCTCTGAGCATCCTTATAACTGCCTATCTCCTCTCTCCCTGTCCCTTTTCAGAGAGAGTACATACCTTCTACCTGTCAGCTTCATCTGCCTTTTTATTTCATTCTTGAAAAACTTCTTATGCTTCGAAGTTTTGCAAGTTAATGTTTATGACAGCTTGCTGCAACCTCTGTGCAGTCCAAGTATGATACTGATTATATAGACTGCACGTCTGGGATTGGAAGTATCTTTTAACACTAGTTTCTTACTTCCCAAACTTCTCGTAAGTTTTACATGTTGGGAATTGGTGATATTTTTCATCCTCTTTTGCATTTTCACAAATCACAGGTACTATCAGTAATTAAAATCACAAAGGACTGTTTGCCATCTTTCCTTCTGAAGCTTTGCTGACAGTATGCATAGCTGGCTGTTACTCCTGGTCAAAGCTGACCTGCATCAAAAGGGATGATGAACATGGCTTAGCTACACCATCAAGCATCCCCCGGGTTTTCATTTAGTTGCATTTCCTTCTCGATATGAAGGAACCTTAACGTGGGTTCCATCCAGTGCCTTCCTGAGCTATCAAATATAGAAGCTTTAGTGATTAGAGTAGGGTTTTGCTCTCGCAGGGTTTTGCTCTCGCTATCTCAACCCTTCCCATATTTGAGAAAATGGCTACTGAATTCATATCATTGCAGACCTTCTGGCTCCCTCCAAACTACGCTGCAGATATTCCTTGGGAGTGCTTGCAGTGGTTTTCCCAGTCCAGAGCTATAGACTGTCTATTTGGACTCCTGGAGTAGGACTGACTTTCACCTTCTTCCGTCTAAGCATACAAGAATTGCCCTACATCTTCGTTCCAGTGTTCTTGAATGAACATTGGCAAAGACTTACACTCTTGAATAAGACATTTACAACTAAATATATCTGAAGTCAGGAATTTTTATACTGAAAAAAGTGTTTCTTATTAAAATGTAAGCTCAGTTACCTAATTACTGTAGCCTATGACTTGAGCAGTAATCAGATCGGAGTGCTTTTGATCCAAATAGTTTATGTATTAATGCTTTTAATTGCTGCTACTTACAGTTCAGCAAACACATTGCTGCAGATGTGATGGGAAGAGGTGTGTAATACCAGTTATGGCCATTGAAGATACCAGTAAATGGCTGTCTAAAACTTTACACCAGAAAGAAGGTAAGTTTACCAAAAACAATGACATAGAATAACAAGTGTAACTCTGTATGAGAAGCTTTAGCATTAATCTAAATATTTATAGAAGTGTTGCTTTTCTTTATTAGCTCACATTTGTGTGTAGAAAAATTTGAAGTATATAATTGACTTTTGTTGTTTGTTGTTGTGTGTGTATTTTTTTTTAACCAGCAATTATTTTCTAAATGGTAGATTTCACTCAACTGACAGCAGGTACAAAAAGAAAAATTCCCACAGCTCTCATACTTCTTTGCTGTTACCAAAGGAGCATTGTAAGGCAGGTACTATCAGTTGTCGCTATTTCTAACTCTTGCATGTAGTTTCCCGCTAATGTTATGTGGTAGGTGGACAGGAAGGGTGTGCTTGCAAGCTGTTGTCCTGTTGAAACACAATGTAAGTAAATCAGTTCTTTCCCACTCAAGATGTTGTTTTGCCACATCCTATATCGTGTGCAGGACTCTTCTGTGTGCTGTCCAAAGAAACGAGTCCCGAAAATCAGTTTTGAGATAGATGACAGAGAAGCCTTAGGCCAGGTATGGTTTTTTTCACCAGTGTATTTAGTTTCTATTATAGTTAAATATCCTTTCATAGTCCTGTTTGCTCATCTGCTAAGCTCAGGAGCTGTTGTGTATACAGAGGTGCATCTCATGGAGTTTTTATTGATTGCTAAACTGTGGAGTTTTAACAGTCCCCTCTGTTCTCAATCCTGCTTCGTTCCACACATGTGTGTGAACTGCTCATGAGTAGACCTATGCTTACATACCAAGCGTTTATACTGATGGAAATCATGGCATTAAGCTGAAGGTAAGAGAAGGTCGGAGATGTTATTTCTAATTAACACAATTATAACCTAATGATAAACCAGTCACTGGTACGAAGAATCACTTTCATTAACGTGGAGCAAATTTAATTTGCAGTGCAGGGTTTTGGCAACAATTGGCATGCTTTGGAACACAGATTTTTACTCTGTTGCTGCCACAGGCTTGAAAGCAAAGGATGCGGTTAAGAAGGAGAACGTTAAGAGATCTAAAGTGATTGCAATGATACCATTTTCTTAAGTGTCAGTCAGCACTTTCAAGGGCCGTCAAGAACTGTTAGGCTGTAACTGTTCTGGAGTAAGCACAGATCTTACACAGCTGCACTGCTCCATTGAGTGCAGAGGAGCTCCCTGTTATACTCACTGAGGATCTGTCTTCAGATACTGTGAGTATCATTTACAGAATGTGATCTAAGATGATAAAGCTTCTGATTACAACCCCAAATAAAATGCATTTGCGTTACCTTCTGTGAACCATAAACTGCCCACGTGTAGGTCGATGCTACCATATTGGTTTGATGAAATGTAAGCACTCGCGTGTTCCTCCCATCAAAGGCAATGTAACCAACCTGTCAAGAATGAGCAACTGAAGAAGAGGCTTGACCAGCAGTTTGTGGCTTTTGCGTCTGTTTTCGCCCACAGGACTGTGAACTTTCCAATAACTAAGCGCTTCATTTTCAGAAGACCAGGCAGTGCAGAACATAGCCTCCCTAGGCTGTGCCTGAGGCAGACTCCTGCAGGGATCCTGCCTGGCATTCAATGCAATCTGCAGCTTGTCACCTGGTACAGATTGTTTGGCCCATAAGATGCAGGTAAGAGCTTACCCATGTGAATCTCCAACTTCAATACAGTGTGGCGTTGGCTTATGGCAAGTGAAGTGTTTAAGGGTGACAGCTTATCTGCATCAGACAGAGTAAATATGCTGCAATAATAAAGGAATGCTCAATTCTTATGCAAAATAGGAACACAGCCACAAATCTGGATCCTCCTTAGCATCAGACAATGCATGGTGAAAGAAAAGATAAATTTTCATGGGAAGATACAGTCAATAAAAAGTAACTACTATGCTTCATCAGCTGGGAATCGAGTTGGACTGTGAGTGCCGAGGAGTCCCCAGTGCATCCCAGATGCCACTGGCACTAGTGCTGTCGGAGAGTGGACGGATGAAAATAATTCATGAGACTGTCCCTGGGGAGAAAACAAGGCAGCACTTATTTGCCTGTGCAGGAAGCAGGTATCCTGCTGCTGAGAAGGAGCCTTTACAGCTTACGTGATTTGTGTGTGTGCACGTATGATGTACAAAAATACGGTCCTGTGTACAGCAGGTGGGGTTTTAGAGCTATTACATCTCTTGTGATTTCCAGAGCGTACATGGCTGTGTATGGGTTAATTTTTTAAAGTAAATTACCCACCAGGTCAGACTGAGATCTAACGTAAACTGCAAAATTGCTAGTAACAAAGGTGCAGCAGGTCAACTTCTCTCCTTGGTGACATCTTTACAACCTACTGCTTGAACACTTTTCTTTTAATCGGCTGTAGGTGGCTGTGTAATTGGAAGTTTCTGTTGATGAAATGGAGGCATCTAGTTTAGTGCCCCTTTCTTTAACCCAACAATGCCAGCACAGCTGATAGGAATGGAAAAAGAAGGCATGAAAGGTAGCAGACAGGCTTTAAATTCTCCAGGGAAGCAGACGTAGAGAAAAAGGAGCCAGACTGCAATCACTGCAGTACCTGTTAACTTCAAGAGCACCTTGACTACTCCTGGGCTCCTCCAGTTCCCCCCAAAGAAGAATTCTGCCTATTAGTCACCTTCCATGCCTGTAGTTACAAAACAAGAAAAGGGAAAATGCCACTTTGAATGACAGCACAGTTACATTGCATAAGAATTATCAATTGGCATTTGGCATTTTGAAATGTTCAAGATATTATAAAATAATCCCTAGTCACTAGAATAATTACAACTGGCCTTGCAAAGTGCCACATCTATTGGCGTTCCAGTTTAATTTTCATTGTAAGACGTCTTGTCTCGTACTGCAGGATACGGCTTCTCCAACGCCGACAAGAGCAGTAGTGCTTGTGAGGGTTTGCTGGGGGCTGTGGCTGAGCTGCCGTTCTTGCAGTTGGAGGTATAAGCAGAGAAATAGTTCATCCTGTAAAGCTCTGCTCGGCTTTTACAGCAACCAAGCTTGCTCATCAGGAGAAAGAAATCCCTTTGAAATGCTTTGGTGAAAATTGCATAGAGAAATGGATTTGCACAGGAGTTGACAGGGTAAAACAAAACCAGCAAGATCTTGGAGTTTGTTACTGTGATGAGAGGTACTTTAAAGGCAGCAGATATGGCAAAAAAGGAGATGGGGGCCATGCAGGTAAAATCTGTGAAGATCAGTATTGCCATTCTCTTGGCAACCTTGGTATCTTTGTGGGCAGCTACCAGCTCTGGATTCTGCACAGCTATGTAAATCTTAATGTAGCAAGCACAAATGACAATGAAGGCGACAACATTCAGCACTAAGATCAGCAGTATGTAGGCTTGGGAAAGGCGGGTTTCAATATCCATGGGTAAACAAATGCTGACCTTCATGTAACTGCTGACCCCCAAGAGAGGCAGCACTGCTATTAAAATGGAGAATATCCAGCCACCGAGCATGATCGGCACAGCATGCCTCAGCCGCAGCTTTCGGTCCAGCTGCATGGCGTAGGTGATAGTATGCCACCTTTCTACAGTGATCACCGTTAGCGTGTACACTGAGAGCTCGCTTGCAAACACGGTGAAAAAGCCGGCCGTACTGCAGCCGCTGCCTGTTTGCCAATCTATTGCGTGGTTGTAGTACTGACCACTTGTCTGAGCGTCAACAGAAGCAATGAGCAGCAGATAGAGTCCCATGCAAAAATCGGCAAAGGAGAGGTTGCACATGAGGAAGCGAGGAACAGTGAGCTTGTAATGGCTAGTTATGAGAACGAGGAGTACAGTGAAATTGCCAGCAATGGCAAGGATGTTTATAAACCAGATCAGGACTCTGAGGAAGCTGTATCCCAGGATGTCTTCGCAGGGATTAAATGCATCTGGTTCCGGAGTGCATGTGAGTATCTTAGGCTGACAAAAGTCATACTCAAAGTCGAAGCCAGTCATTTCACTGTCATCGAAAATGGCTGAGTAGCTGTAAGGAGAGGTTTCTTCATCTGTTGCGAACAGATACATGTTCTGTTCTGCTGACCACAGCGATGTGTTGTAAGAGTAATCTCTGTAACTATTAAAAAAAACACACACACACACACACACACACACAAAATAGAAGTGAACTATTTGTTACATGCTGCTTGCACTCTTTTGTAAAATACAACAGATAACAGTTGTTTTAAAACAGTTACTTCCTAGATGTGGTTCTACAGGGTGTTTACATATAATGAAGCCTTGTAAGGATGCCTTTTGTTTGGATAGGAGCCTTGAAGAGCAGCAGAGGTCATAGTCACATCCACGGGAATGCTTTCTTACACAACTTACTTATTTGTAAATACTTTATCTTGATTGCTTTGTAAGCAAACCATCTTTCTCATGCTGCCAGTAGACTGCAGTTCAAACTCTAGTAACACTTGAATTGATGGATTGTAGATTTGATGCATATAGGTTTATCAGGCAGTTATAGAAGCCAAACTAAAATAACCTAAGGGTTTTGACTGTGCAGCCTTACCTCCCTTACCGAACAAAGTCCTGAGACTACGTATGACTTGGGAAATGCTGAGGAATGTGACGTTTGCAGTATTATAAAGAGAGGAGTAGAAGTGCATGGGTAACTAAATAATGCCAATGGCTAGGAATACATTACATTTAGACTGGACCCAATGCCTAATTAGAAATGTTTCTAGATGTTTAGAATTGATGTCTCTAATCTCTAGGTCATCAAAAGTGTGGTGATAAGCCTACCAAAGAAGAAGTAGTTTAAAAACAAGCACTGTCCCTTCTGATTCCCTACCAGAACAGGTAACTTTCACAACTATCCAATCATCCCACCTGTGAATGAGTGGTGCGCAAACACGTAATCTGAGACCTGGAAAGTACTTCTGTTGAGGACAACTCTAGCAAATTGGTAGCTTTGGGATAACAAAAATACATGCTTAAACTTCCACATCTACTGAACCATGTACATTAAACTATTGTTCTGGATCAGGGTGTTAACTGGCAAATGAAGCTGAGCTGCTTTCAGCTATTCCTGTTGGGCAAATAAATTCCCAATCTTGTTATCCTAACTATTCTCTCCTTACAAGAAAAACTGTCCAATGTCTTGCTTTTACTTGCCTGACTTAAACTGGAAGAGCAGGGAATATGTTTGACTCAATTTTTTATTAATAAATAATTGTGATTTTTCTGAGGCCATGTAAATATGCTGCCGTATGCAAGCTTGGGACTTTCAGCCAATTTCTGCTGTGGTTCCCAAACTTGTTCAACTCGCAGCCTTTCAACCTTATATCCATTTGCTTAATATAATGTCTGCTGAGAGAATTGCTGGGATTGGGACTTAAGAAAGCAAAAAAGCTTCAGAAGCCAGTAGACTGGGCGGACTATTTAATGCACAGTAGAAGTGCAACAGATGCTAGTCTGAAGCAGGGGGATTACTCTGGTGTTTGTGACCATAACTTTGTTTTTTCTAGACTTTATAATGCTCTGACCCCATGTCAGAACTGATGAGAAATCCCAAGGTCTCTTATTTAGCTGTAGAGGGATGGATAGTAGCAAATCCTTAAAATTCTCTATTAAATACTGGTTTAGAACCTGTGTCATCCTGCATGGCCAATGCAACAGTTTTGATGTTAGCTTTTCTCATTGTCCCACTGAAAGAGAACTGTGATGATATGGAAAGACACATTTAGAAGAGGTAAACCAATTGCATGGGGTTATCAAACTTGTAACTCAGGGACTGGAAACTGGAAGAAGGGAAACATTGCACCCATATTTAAAAATGTAGCAAAGAGGACCCTGGGAACTACTGGCCTGTCAGTCTCACCTCTGTGCCTGGGAAGATCATGGAGCAGATCCTCCTAGAAGCTATGCTAAGGCTCATGGAGAGCAGGGGAGTGATTCGAGACAACGAGCATGGCTTCACCAAGGGCAAGTCCTGCCTGACCAACCTAGTGGCCTTCTATGATGGAGTGATTACATCAGTGGACAAGGAAGGAGCTACCAGTGTCATCTATCTGGACTTCTGTAAGGCCTTTGACACAGTGCCCCACAACATCCTTCTCTATAGATTTGATGGGTGGACTGTTGGGTGGATCCAGAGGGTAGTGGTCAACAGCTCAGTGTCTAGATGGAGATCACTGACAAGTGGTGTCCCTCATGCATCCATATTGGGACCAGTACTCTTTAATATCTTCATCAGTGACATAGAGAGTGGGATCGAATGTGCCCTCAGCAAGTTTGCAGATGACACCAAGCTGAGTGGTGCAGTTGACATGCCTGAGGGACAGGATGCCATCCAGGGGGACCTGAACAAGCTTGAGGAATGGGGCCCATGTGAAACTCATGAGGTTCAACAAGGCCAAATGCAGGGTCCTGCACCTGTGTCAGGGCAACCCCCAGTATCAATACAGGCTGGGGGATGAAGGGATTGAGAGCAGCCCTGCTGAGGACTTGGGGGTACTGGTGGATGAAAAGCTGGACATGAGCCAGCAATGTGCGCTCACAGCCCAGAAGGCCAACTGTGTCCTGCGCTGCATCAAAGGCAGCATGGCCAGCAGGTCGAGGGAGGCGATTCTGCCCCTCTACTCCGCTCTGGTGAGACCCCACTTGGAGTCCTGCATCCAGCTCTGGAGCCCTTAGCACAGGAAAGACATGGACTTGTTGGAGCAGGTCCAGAGGAGGGTCACCGAAATGACCAGAAGGACAGAACACTCCTGTGAGGACAGGCTGAGAGAGTTGGGGTTGTTCAGCCTGGAGAAGACAAGGCTCCAGGGAGACCTTACTGCAGCCTTCCAGTACTTAAAGGGGGCTTCTAAGAAAGGTGGGGACAGGCTTTTTAGCAGGGCCTGTTGCCATAGGACAAGGGGAAATGGTTTTAAACTAAAAGTGGGTAGATTTAGACTAGATGTAAAGAAGAAATTTTTCACAGTGGGGGTGGTGAAACACTGGCCCAGGTTGCCCAGAGAGGTGGTAGATGCCCCATCCCTGGAAACATTCCAGGTCGGGTTGGACAGGGCTCTGAGCAACCTGACCTAGTTGAAGATGTCTCTGCTCATTGCAGGGGGGTTGGACTAGATGGTCTTAAAAAGTCCCTTCCAACCCGAAGACTCTATGATTCTATGACTGTTTCTACCATGGAAAACTACTGACATACAGACTTCTAATTATCCTTTCTGTAGCCAAAAATATATTAACAGTAGCAGCTGTTCTTTGAATCACACAAGCAACTGTAATTATCTCAGGGTATGAAAAGTGTCTACGTATGCCATTAACTTACTTAAATATTTAATCACTGTTTTGAAAGTCTTTCAAGAATTCAGAAGAGAAGCTGGAGTGAGTAAAGCTCATGGTTTGTTTTTTTTCTTTCCTTTTGAACATCAAAATTACAAATCCCGGTTTAACGATAGTAAAATTACCACTGTGCAACTTGCAAGGGTGAGTGAATATGCAGCAAAAAAACATGCTGTTCTAGAAAAACCACATGAACAGCAGGAGAGGGAGGTCCATATTTGCTACTTCCACCACCTGTATGCAGAGAGGTACTTACAGTATTTCATTAGTTGTTTTCCTCATGGTGCTTTCACACTCTTTGGAGAAGTTGTCAAAAATGGAAAGCAAGGAATTTTGTCTGAAAGAAGGATGAAAAGGGAGTTGAATTTCAGTCTGGACTTTGGCCAAATTCTCATCATCTCTGCAAGTGATCTTCACAGACATGTAAGGTAAGCTAGAGCTGGCCTCACAGCAGTACAAACATTCATGTAGACCTCTGGAATCAGAGAGGAGAAGACTTCAAATACTGTGGCAGTAGGCAGTACCTCATGGTGGGGGGGCGGGTAATAAGGATGGTCTTTCAGCTTGTTTATTGTTTATGATGTATTTTTTTATAGTGAAATAACTTGACCTGGAACTAAAAGGTATGTTTTGCCTATGAAATAGTTGTATTGAAGCAGGCCAGATTCTCCACCAGTATGAGTGGTAGCAGTTATGCTGGCTTTTAGAGAAGTACACGCTAACAAATGCTGGGAAGCTGGCTTGATACTCTATTTTAAAAACTGTTTGGGATCTGGAGGTAGACTTCTAGCATGTAATTTGAAAAGCACAAGTTGAAAGATGACATATTTGGCAAAACCTCTGGATTTGAGGCTTTGAAAGTATGGGCCAGGTATTCTACCAGTGTGAATGGAAATGGCTTTGTCTAACCTCATTGCTGTGACAGAAAGAGCCAGCAGAAACACTAAGTTCTTTTGTGTACTCTTAATAGAATCAGACACCTGGAAGCTTATAGAAAGTTTTATGTATAATGGGAGAAATAAGGTTTTAAGATACCAGCCTAAGCCCCTATGTGATGCTCATACATAATGGGATGGCACTAGACGTTGTTTTGTCTTATAATTTTCTGAAGATGTGATATAACCTGCTTTCCCTCCTGCTCCCATTCAGTGGGGCAAGTGGAATAAAGTCTAGGGAACTGCGTGCTGCCTTCCGCCTCTCTTGCATGGCTCAGGGAATGAGCACACCACAGTTGTACCCCAGAAATCTCAAGAGTATTTGGTCTGAGGACTTTATTTCCCTAATGCCTGTAATGCTGACTTAAGTGAACCTGCTTGCCTGTCAGATGTATGTAAGACCTTGTCACCATATCTCATGGGTTCGATATTCCTTACCACCTATGGACTGCACTGGGATATGGGGCAGGGGTAGTAAAAACTGGGTGGGATGATTGTATGTAGAGTACAGGCAGCAGAAGGGGGTAGAAGGAGACAGAAACAGGCTGCAGCTGCGTGATCATGAGAACATATAACCACATGAAGATTCTTCCCGGTGTAACCTGGGAAGGTCTTTGGAGGTCTCAGCCCCCGTGGTCTTCTGCTGTCGTCAGTGGATGACAAGGAAAACAGCTGGAGATCTGCTCTCACTCCTTTGTAGTAGCTGGTCACATAGAAGGTAACAGCCTGTTGCTTGCGCAAGTTTTTCCAGTGGCCAGGGCTGTGCAGAGAGGTAACGCGTCAGCGCTGCTCTGAACCCTGCTGATGTCCCAGGCTAGTTTCCTGATTTGCAGGTCTTTTTTCCCCCAGTTTACTAAGGAAACAGTGACTAAATACAAGAAAGTGACTTACTAAAGCACCCCTGTTTACATTTATAGAGCATGGTCACATTGCAAAGTCAAGCACCTGAAAATGAGTATGATACCAGAAATGTAGTTATCTTCATCAGAATGAATAAAACTTTTTTTTTTTTTTTTTTTGTCCCAGAGTTGCTTCTGCATTTAATACATTCAGAGATTTGATCTGGGACTGAATCCGAGTTTGGTGCCCTTGACTGTAGGATCTTTGCTCTACTCTTGCAGAAGCAGGGACCACTTAGTAAAATGATGTTAGCATCACCCCTAATTTTACCCAAAAGAATTGAATTCTACTCCTGCCTTTGCAACGATGCAATGGCATGCAAGTCACACAGATCAGCCTTCCCACAAACGACTGCTCAGTCTTTTCTGTAGCCTTAGTTTGAGACAGAGAGGAAGTCAGACATGCTCATAGCTTCAGCTGCTCATTTGGTGTTGCTTTGGCTGCCTAAAGCCAACCGAGGGTTGATTTGTTTGAAACAAAAATGCTGAAAAATTAGCTCCAGTTGTCTCAGATTGACTGCCCCGAATTAGCAGATGTAAAGCTGTCTTTGCTTCACAGTTTCCAATCGTGGAGAGAACAATACTGTATTGTTATCTGAAATGACTGGAACTAAACCGAGTAACCTCTTTCTGTAGACTTGTGTCAGGTCCTAATTTTGGTGGGTAATTGAAAGTCTGTCTTTTCTACTAGGTTATCATATCACTTGCATTCAATAAGCTACATAGCTAATGGCTGCAGGGTGGGTGTGTTTTTTTGTTTTTTTGGTTTTTTTTTGTGGTTTTTTTGGGCAACATGCTATTGATGGAGATCTATCTTCCACGCCCCAGTAGGCTTTTTAATTGAGATACCAAGAAAAATATAAGCTTTAAGCAAACTTAGAATAATGTTCCTGCTGGCAGATCCTGGGCACAGGATGGAATCCTTTTCTGTTCTAAAATAGAGACATAATTTTCCTGGCTTTAGCAAAGATCTAAGTTGTTTTGTGTGAGGCCTTGCGATGTACCACAGCTTCCTTGTAACTGGAATAAGGATAATCAAACCTCGTGAGCTGAATAAAGCAGAATCGACATTTTGGAGCTTCTGAAGTACAATAATGTGCTATTTGGACTTACTTTTCTGTCCTTAGATTTCGAAAAGCACAGCAGTGGCTGGGATACGTTAGAACAGCTTCCAGAAGACTGCTGAATTTATCCAGCGGTGGCAGTCTCTTTAACGAGTAAGATGATGTTGCATTTAAGACTTGAATAGCCTCGAGCCCGTAACTAGGCAGGGACTCCAGTGCTGTTGAAGAAATATCCCTGTGAAATAAAGAGAACATTCTCTTTTCTTATCATATATATAAAAATACCACCAAAGCATGACAGTAGGTAACAGCTACTCTGTTTTTGACATCGATCTAAATCTGCAAAGCCACTTCAGCCCCTGATACCCACCTCAGAACCAGGGTCTGTGGAACTACAGAGCAGCAGGGTAAGAGCATCCCATGGCCCAGGAGCCCCGGTGAGGGAAGGAACTCACTTTGACCCGGGGAAATCAAAACCCACCACTCTAGGAGCTGTGCCCTGACCGCTCTTTCTGAAAGCCACAGTGCTTGGAGTGAGGGACAGCTCTTTAAGCCAGAGAAAGGGAGAGAAAGTGGGCGAATGTGACTCTCCAGCCAGCTAACAGGAGGGACACCCTCCTGGCTCTCTGCTTGGTTTTGAAGGGCTGTTCCAGGTGGAAAAGATGGAAAGAATCCATCATTCTTGCCAAGACAAACTTAAGCAGTTTGGCTTAGAGTAATTTCAGAGTGGCTGCTTGTGTGAGGAAAGGCCATCAACATAACTAGGGATTTTCAAAGCCAGGGCATTAACCAGGGGGGGAAAAGGCTACAACTGTGAAAGTGATATTAGTAATGCCATGTACTGTAAAGCACCAATAAAAGGAACAAAATGGGGACATGTGGCACAGAGTGGTATTTACATAACCACCCATTGTGTTTTATTGCATGGAGTTACAGCCAGTGCAGCCCTCCAGTAAGTACTTGATTAATAAAGCATAAGGACGGTAATAATGTGTTTTATTCAGCGCAGGCTTATTAGCGTGCAATCAGGAATTCACTTCTATAACCAAATTGTACAATAATATATTGTAAAAACGTACTCATCATACCAAAGACAAGTTAGTTTGCAATGTCAGAATATAAGGCACAGGAATAGGATCAGGAGGATCCGACACAAATAAAGGAAAAGCTGAAATATGTGTGAGGTGGAGGTCAATGCCAGTGCTAGAACTGGCTGATACGCGTTTGTCATGGTGCAAAATGCACCTTCCGCACTGTAACTTCATGGCACCTCGTTGACATCCTTCCATTTTACAAGCAGAGGGTAAGAGATCAAGTCTCCTTCCAGACTCAAAGCCCATGTTTGCTGAGATGACGCAGCCCGCGTAGCACAGCGCAGTTCCCGTGGGACACCTATAAACCCAGGTAACGGAGTGGTGGATACTTACAGGACATCTGGCCCTGTGGCCCCTCTCAGGGCATCGTTGTGTATCCGCCTGAGGTTCTTATTGTCCTTCAGGATTCTGTGGAATCAAACATTAACTCTCTTCACATCTGTATTTCAAAGTAACCCTTTTTTGGTTTCTTCTTCTATTTCAATCCTTTCTCCCACCGCAGTGGTGGTTGTTGCAATATCTGGCCAGGGAGCGCTTGTGTTTCTCATCCGCTGATGCCATCAGACCATTATCATCTACACTTAATTCTGATCATTTCCAAATTCTTCTGACTTAAACCAGGAACAACCAGTCTGGTTCCTTCACTGCAGTAGCAGCCCACAAAAATGCAGCAAAAGTTTTGCCCAGCCAAGAGGCCAGTCCCAGAGTGTGTAAGAGAGATTTAAAAACTATTGATGTTTCCAGACGTAAAATGTATGTTCCTCAGTTTGGGCTATGGTTTCAAGCTTTCCATTTAAAGTTTAAGAATGTATTAAATGGTATTAAAAATCATGAGTTTTTCTCATATAAACTGCAGCGTTCTAAGGGATGGTGTTTCAGGAAAAGCAGTAAGTGCTACAAGAGTCGCAATGGCACTGGAACATGCAATTTTCTAATGGGTATCGGGAAATGCAAGACACAGCCAGTTAAGGTGAAGGAAGAGCCTTTGACTGTATTTGAACCGTTATTTACTGTTTAAAAAAAAATACTGAGGAGGGGAAACGTACTTACAATTGATTCAGCTTTGTCCCATTGAAGGCATGGCTGTGGATATCTTCAAATCCATTTTTATACAATTTGCTGGGGATTAAAAAAAATGTGTGAGAGTGGAAATGATTTGGAGAAGATGAGATTGTTATGTACTACAGGTTTCAAATCTTAATGCTGCGTTCATTTTAATGATTAGAGGGTCTGTTTGTGAAGAACAAAGGTAACCATTGCATGACTTACGTTAGCTCTAAAATGAAGATAAAATTGCAGCTTAAATTCCCTAAGGACCTTCCTGTTTAGCTGTTGAAGAGAACTTCTGCTTAGGTAGAGATCTTCCCTCCTCCGAGGGGCTCACCTGTGCCTACCTTGGGCTAAGCTCCCGAAACAAGATGTTACTGCAGGTAAGCTCCTGGCACAGACAACAACCTGGAGGCAGAAGACCTGGATTTTGTGGTCTCGGCACGTAAACATGGAAGACTGCAAGGGCTAGAGGAGTGTCAGGTGGAAAGCAACTCTAAAGCCTGGAAGGTGCTGCTGGATTGCACATCCTCTGCGGACAGACACATCTCCAGCAGCCCGAGCGACAGCTTGGCAGAGAGGCAGGAGTGAGTTGTGCATCACCCAGTGGTCAGCGAGCCGTCCTCCAAAGTGCTGCTGCCAGCCTTGATCCGTGCCACGGAAACCTCGCCGTCCCCTGCGCTGCACAGGGACGCTTGGTGCCACCCTGGGTTCCTGACTGCGCCCCTTGGGGCCAGATACCTAAAGGCTGGGCTCTGCTGCACCTGAAGTCCACCTCTTTTACTTCATTAGGAGATCTAACCTATGGGTCTGATTGCACTGAGAAAAATCCGTTTGTGATATTAAGTTCGTGTTTTCAATATAATTTTGATATAATAATTTGTATATAGTATTTTTTCTTTAATATTAAACCCTAATAGAAAATTTGGTGCAGTTTATAAATTAAACAAAATTTCAGTTGTTGCTTTTCCACTTGTTTTGGGGAGAGCAGAAACTGGGGCTATGAAACCTGCTCCCAAGAAAAGCTGGAAGTGTGGGCTCCAGAGCGCCTGGCTACAATCGATACGAGAAAGGCTCCATCTCAGCACGATGCTGAAACTAGTGATTTCCTTAAAAACCACAACCATATGTAGGATGGATTTCCTCATCCACATAAAGCACTAACTGTTGGAAAGACCGAATTAGCTATTTGTAGTGCAAAATATTACTGCAGGCTGACTTCACACAGGTTGCTTGTGTTTCACCAGACCATGCTGCAACAACTGGAATTATTTCAGCTAATTACAGTTAACTGCACGGGACGGAGTTAACATGTAGCTTTACAATTAGGAAGCTGCTGATAAGGTAATTCTTTTCTTCTTGTGGTGAGCTCCCTGTCACAAGAGGATGGGAGAAAAATGATTGCTGGCTGTTTCCTGACACGAGTTAGACCTCCTCCCATATAATACATATTAGGCTTACAGTAAAATTTTAAGCACTTTTCTCCATCTCTTGTATGTTCATTTTCTCGCACCATTAACAGAATCATAATTTTGCTGAAGTTATTTTGAGAATTTGCTGGTAGGAAAGAGGCTCATAAGATGAGATGATGCCCTAAACTAAGCAATTGCTCCTCTTTAACACTGTGTGGAGTAGTCTTCAGTCACGTTTATGCTCGGTTCCTGTAGTGGTTACAGAAGGTATCGGTCAATATATAAAAACTGTGTTGAAATTACTGTCGCGCTGGCCCATCCAGCCGACGGCAGTACTTGCTCGTGCGCACAGCTCCTTTGCAGGAGCAAATACTGATGGAGTTTTGCTACGCGCTCGTCTCAAGGCAAGGCTCCCCACCCGGATGTCTGCTTCTGAGTATCCGTCTGGATCGCAAGGGTCGGCTTTACTGGCCTCCGAATTGGCGCTTGTGGCTACCACACACAGTAGGTGGCTTGCTGCTGCCCTCTATTGCTCAGCTGGCCCTTCCTCGGGAGACCTCGATTTCAGCGCTCAGCCTGCGATTTTTCCCATTTCAGCACCTCTCTGTGCGAGTTTTTATGAGGACAAGGATGCTGCAAAATCCATACGTGGTTCTCGCCGTGCTGGCAGATGCCACCTCACCTTGGCTTTGTGCTGTTTGCGTTCCTCGGGTGAGGCATCTCGCTCGGCATCAAACCCACCCGTCTCTCAGGTGGCCGTGGCAATGAATCCAGTTTGCTACAAGGAAGGTCTTGGTGGGGAGACTTATGGGAATCAACGTAGGTAGAGTCAAGTGAAATCAAGATAAGAACAAGGATCAGTACTTCATACTGATTTGTTCTCTCCCTTCCTCGTCTTTGGGGGGAACCTGACCTGTAGTATCAGCCTCCTTGGTCCCTGAAAGCACTATTTCAAGAAACCTCATCCCTGAGGTAAGGAGAGAGACTTCGGCCTCCAGTGCAGCTTTTGGAGTTTGTGTCCTGTTGATGGTACTTTTAAAAACGGTGCTGCATGGAAGATGAGGATTCGGATTCCTTCTCATATTTTCTTTCCTAAGTGAATTTCGCTTTGGGACAACACCCTGCCCTTCAGCCTGAAGAACACCACCCTACTTCCTAAGCATTTCCAGTTTAACGCATAATACAGACATGTATTGTATGGGGCTCGATTTCAAGATTTTTACAAACTCGACCTGCTCTCCTCAAGCAGAAGTGAACTGGAAATAGGGCTATTTTACTTACAGTGTCAGCGATTCGTTGTTCATCCCCTGGAAAGCATTTTGTGGTATTGTTGTCATACGCAAGTTATCACAGAGCTCCCTTTGGGAGGAGAAAAATAAAAAAAAGGTATTTTTATCCGGGATACAGGAACAAGATGGCAAGACTCACAGCTGGATTAGGTTGGGTCTCTACTTACAAAATAAAATGAGCTTCTAATGAGAAGATCTGCGTCAGGTCTGGAAATTGTCTTATTCCAGTGTTACAAATGCTCCTAGAGAAAAGCATAATTCCTGTTTACAGCAGAAAAGATTACCAGAGTGGGTACAAGAAGCCAACTCGGTAGCTGCAAATTTAATTATGTATTAAAAAGTGAGTGACGAATATAATAACTTTTAATTAGGCTCCAATTGTGTTTGTAAGACCTGTAAAAACTAAAATTTGTAGCATCCTCAAGCAGTGTCCTAGAGAAGTAGTGTACGTTCTCTCTACATTAAGCACAAGGAAGAGATTTTAGTTATCCCTTTTGCACGGTATCTTGTCTCTCTGAAAGCTTTATTCTAGAAATAAGCACTTAGCAGGACTAATTTGCAGACTTTACTACTGTTTTGTCCATTACTGCCCTGGGTTACTTTATTTTCTTGCCTATTGAAAGACCTCACTATTGGTTAACTGCCCATTAAAGCTATCGTAAATGATATATATACTTTTAGTGTACCGTAGTGCATGAAAAATTTTTTTCCTTCTACTCCTTTCCGTAATTTGTCTACTCCTTTAGAGGGAAAAACAACAACAAAACAAAAGGGCAATCAGAAAAGAAACAGAACTCTTTCTTACAAGTATTTTAGCCTTGGAAGGTTTCTGAACGCTCCGTCCTCGATGTGCAACAGATTTTTTGTGTTCAGGATTAATCTGTAATGAGGGAAAAGTATCTCAGCATTATAATCATTATACATTTGGGAGGGTCCTGAATTTTGCTAGCGATTGGCTTTATCAGAAAACAGTCAAGTGCAGAATATGGCAGAAGGCTCTCCTGCTCTGAACAAACTTCCTACAAACAGAACACGAGCGCATTTCAAAGCACTCGGTAATAAATATGGCCTGTAATTGACAAAAGGTGACAGCTCCTGAATCCTCACGGTTCACTGAGCTGAGATGGTCTGGTTTGGGCATCCTGGTCACTGGTGGGAGTTAGCATTTTGCTGTCATCTGCCGTTTTTGGGGGGATATTATCAACTGATAATTTTTTGGGATATGCGTTCTGGGCTTGTGGCGTGGCTTAACGCACTGAGCTTCGGCTTTACCGCAGGGACTGGGAGGCAGGAGCACGCTACCATCACGGTGCCTGCGCCTCCGACCGTGTCTCGGAGCCGGGGCCGAGCGAGGAGCCTGAGCTCTGTGCGCGCGTGATTGCCCCGCAGCCGGATCCCTTTGCGTCATCCCTTGTTTCCGTCATACTACTGGTGCTCTGCCTATCCAGGAAAGGCGGTTCTGTGGACGGTTTGACCTCTTAGAGCACCACGGTCTTTATCAGAGCAGTGGCGAGTGGCACCAGATGCCTGCTGAGACCTGCAGGAACTGGGAGAGGGAGGGAAGTGTGTGAGAAATGCTGTTTGCTAGTGGTGGCCCAAAAAATAGGACAAGACCCTCTCAGTCAAGGAGTACTTTCTGCAGCTATGCTATCTGGCAAACCTGTATGTTTGCATAAAAGCCCAACAGCTCTAGCCCAGCTCCCTCCCCATACGCGATTTACAAAATACAAAGGTTTTAGCTTATGAAATTGCAGCAAGAGTTCAAATCTAAGAACTACATCCGTCATCATCCGCTGAAAGGGGCTGTGAGTGCAGCTTGGGGCATGGTGCAATGTGAGGCACGTAGAGCACTCAGGGTTCAAACAGGTTTTCTTGTGAGCCTCCTGTAGCTCTTCAATGGTCTTGTTTAGCTTTTTGGTTTTGGCAAATGACAAGCTATCTGTAATCAAATCCTTTATTCCTTCCCTCAACCCACCATTGAGTTTAGTGGAAGTTGGACCCAACCAGAGGTGGATAACTCTCTACCTCTGGCTTGTGTGAGCACGTCACTGGCTTCAGTGGAATTCACGTATAACGGGGGAAAAAAAAAAAAAAAGACTTATTTGTCCTCACTCAGTTGCACTATTTTTAAGTCACTTGCTGATCGTGCTGTCTGAAAAAGGCAGTAATGAGATACTGAATCAGATTTACAGTTTCCAATTTCACTAAATATTTCAGAGCATTTTCCTAGTCATTGCTTTAACTCTCTCTCTCTCTCTCTGATGCCTGCGCTATGCAGGTCAAGTTTAAAATCAGAACATGTTCTGTTTGAGTAATATTTTAGCGCTCGAAAGAAGAGCTGTGCATACTAAGCAGCTGTATTTAAATACTGTAGGGCTTTGAAAACCACGTCTTCAAAAAGGAAGATTTTTCTCATCTGTTGTCATCTTGAATTATTTCCCCGCTTAGAAAGCTTGACAGTGCCGGCAGAAGTAGACACAGAGCTCCGCTCCTGTCACTGAGCTGGCTGAAAGCGGTGGGACTTTCTACGCGTGGATGCCTTCGCATGATTTAGATCTCCACAGCCAGACCTTACAGAGTGCTCGCTATTTTATATGCTACTTCGGAGAGAAATGTTTCTCGTCGTAGATCTAATCCAAAGCCAGCTGAAGTAACAGAGGAAGATTTGGTCCGAGAATACTCTGCAGACTATTTACTCCTTCATGATCCTAAATCACGACATGGATGCCTTTTTTTTTTTTTTTCTTTTTTTTCCTAACCGATGCTTACATTTCAGACAGAGTGGGAAGGCTGTCAAATGCGCTTTCTTCTATTCTCTCCAGGGAGTCGCTCTGGGAGATTTCACTGTAATGAAAAAGGCAGACGTAAAGCAATGCATTTGTGGAAAAGATACCAGAAAACAGCTTTCCACTTTGTATTTCCTTCTTTTATACCTAGTTGTTCAGCCCCCTGAACCTATTCTTGCTTGGCAGCAGTGTCTATGCCTCACCTTAGACATCCTGAGAGTAGGTGCCAGTAGGGTTTTGAGAGAGACCAGCCCTTTGCTGTCTTGGCAAAGGGGTATGCCAACCCTTTGGAATATCTCCGTAACAGCCAATCTCCATTTTCTCAGTAAATTGTAGGTAAAGTAGCGACTCAGGGCCAGAACTAATGTAAGCAGAGTGAGCCCAAGGCTGTGAGCCTTTTGCTGCTATCATCAGTCCTGCTTAGTGAATTTATTTGCATGGGCAAGGATGTAGATAACGTTCACGGTGCTCCATACGCTATTATTAAGCAAGGGTGATGGTCATCTAATCCACGGATGTGGAAATAGACAAATATGCATTCAGAGCGCTTTAGGAATATGGTTTTGGATTTAAATGCCATTTTCATTACATGCATGCAAACTGAAAGGGAGTGGCTCTTTTTCATCATTACACCGACCAACATGACTGTTTTTATAGGTACTGTCGGATTTCGATGTACTGCTGCTCCGATTCAACACATGTAGTTAATAATAACCAGTGCTGAATATAGAGGAAAAAAAATCCGCTTATTTGATGCTTGCTAAATGCCTGCTAGAATAAGATTTATGGAGCCACACAAAATTACCTCCTGAAAATAAATAGTATATGTTGACGCGTATATAGGGAAAAGGTCTTCAAAACAGTGTTTTCTCTCCACACAAATGACTGGAAGGGCGCACAAACTAAACCCAAGACTATACATTGTCAAGAAAAAAAAGTTTCTAAAAAAAATGGAATGCATCTACAAAATGAGAGTCAGTATTGTGACAGTCCTGAGAGTTATCTTATTTTAATTATAATTATGAGAAAACAATTCCTGTCAGTGGTGATATAAAAACCCTTAGACCAGAATGACTTGGGGTTTTTTTTTTGTTTGTAGTGGCGAAGGGGGATGCACACTAGAGATCATATATTAAATATATATGTATTTCTCACATAAATACTCAAGATTTTTTCCATAATCAGAATTCAGTGAGATAGATTGCTATTTTCGGTATTGCAGCAGTTACTCATAAATGAAAGATGGATGTAGTTGCCTCTTGAGCCCCTGATCCTCAGAGACTCACAGGCTGGGAGGGATCAGTGCCTGCTCACAGAACAAAGACCCGTTCAGGTTCTGGGGCCTGAAACATGGTCCTTCCATGGGATCCCTCATGTCTGCCACTGGCTCCTCATTTACATTTGTTGCAATGAGTTATGGCAGTGAGAATAATTTATCATCTGATTTGAAGTTGGTGATGAGTTGCCAAATAGACGATTCAGAGATTTATAATTTAAAAATACACATTTTTCAAAGTAACACTAAATCTCAATAAAATTATGAAGTGTTCTATAGATTTACTTCACACAAATACATCAATTTCTGCGCTGTTAATTTGGAGAGATACATTAAAAGGATGCAAGGAAATCAATTAAATTCTCTTTACGGAAGGGAAAATGTCAATGAACAAAACATTCTCTGTGAAGAATAGCATATGCGTACAGTTTGGGAAGGTTTAGCCTCAAGTCACACAGGTAGGAGAAACTGTGTAGATTTAAGCTGGTCTCCCAGCTGAAAATGATAATTTCTCATTAATCATTAAGACACAAGTGAGTGTAACAATACAGTGCCATTGGATTGTACTATAATACTTTATTGCAGTGGAATACATGCAGCAGAGCTTAGCTTATTTTCTGCTTGCTAGAACTCCAGGAACGCGTAAGTTTATAGTTTGGCCAAAATTGTTTAACCAATGAGCACTAAAAGATAAACTAGTCCAGGTAAGTCTATTCAGGCATTTGTATTACCCTCATCCTTCAAGTCTCTGCCTTCAAGAATGCACCGTGAAAGGGTTTCCTGCTTTCTCTTTTTGTTTCCTTGAAAATAAATTATGTAGCATCTAATATATATTTTAATATCTGAGGCACTACGTGCTTTTCATAGGTGAAGAGAAGTATAAAAAGTGCACCTTGACAAGAAAGCGGCATCGTTCGTGCTACTGCTTGGGTTCTGGGGGAGGTCGCTCCCCTGTTCTGCATTGCACTGGTGTCTCAGCCCCTTTGCCCTTCAGAGCCCACTCAATGCAGATAAAATAAAAAAATAATAAATAACGGAGATCCAACCCTGCCATCTTTCAGCTGGAATAACAACAGAAAAGGGCAGAAGTGGCCAGATGAGCCTTATGGTCTGAGTCCTTGATATAAAATAGGTACAAAGCCAAGGGAGGGGAAGCAACACAGACCCGGTGTGCAAAATTACAGCGCTTGCAAACCAAAAGATCCAAGAAAGGCTTCAGTCCCGCTGATCCCCTGCCAAGCTTCTCTCTCGCTGCAAAACACTGAAGAAAGATCTTATTTGGGCACTACACAAATATATAATCACAGAAGGCCGGAGCTACCGTGGCAGTGGTAATGCTTTATGATAGAAATCTATCTCTCTCTCTCCTCTGCCAACCAAAAGCACCTATTACCAGTTATTAAGCTGAATCCAGTTCTCTCCAACATGATTAATATTTCGTTATGTGATCTGCTAAATAACTGTTGAAAATCATACCTTTTCAAAGAACCTTTTATACACTGCGTGTAAGAAAAGAAATGCTGCCGTTATCCTTCCCCGGTGGGTTTTTTTCACCAATAGTATGTTTCAGCAACAAATTTTCACGTTATTGTAAAAAGATGTTATTTGGGATGGAGGTTTATGATAGAATTCCTAGCAAGAAATTAAGGAAAAGCCTGTGGAAAATGTTGTCAACTTACATGATGAAGGCATCTCTCAGTCCTTCAAACGCGTGTGATGGGATCACTTTTACAGGCAGATGAGTAAATGATCTGAAAAAAGAAGAGGAAGGAGGAAAGGATTGTAAGGCACAGGGTTTTCTAGTTTGCAGATTGTACCATTGTGGTGGGCAGAAAAACAACAAAGTCTAAAGCCACTTTATTGTGCCTGCAGTTCTCTGTGCCTCTGGGGCCTGATCCATTTACCACTGATCTCAGTTAAACGGAATTCAAAGGATACTGGGTCAGTTCCTCAACAGCATGAATGTGAGACTAATCACAGTCAAATCAATAGTAATCATAATCTTTTAAGTAAATCAACAGCCTGATGGAAGTGGTCTGCTACGCTCGAATGAAGCTATAGGCTGTTTAAAGTTAGTTCCTCAGGAAAAGCGGCTTTCTTGTACAGCTTTTTCTCTGTGGAACAGTATCTTTGCGTTCTCTGGACCGTGTTCGCCTCTCAGCAGCGTCCCTGTAGCGTTGCGGTGCGGCACCCGAATTCACCGGCAGTGCTCTGGCTGCGTACAAGTGTAGAAGAGATCCAAGTCAGGCCTGATGTGCTGGATTTTGGGGCTTTTCGTGGTGTGTTCTGTTTGTTTGTTTGTTTGTTTGTTTTAATAAATTGCTTAGGTGTGCTTCATTGATTAAAAGCAAGTGTATGTTTTCCTTTGTAATTTTTTAATTAGTCTGACTGAGTGAGAAGTTAATAACGATGTGGAAGACAGATCTGCGTTTTACCATTCTATTCCACATCTGAATCACAGTACTTTTACCAGCCAATTTATCTAGCCATGACCACACTCCCCCTGATAATGACCATAGGAAAATATTTAACATATTTCAAGACCTTATCTCTGTGCAAACAGATAATTGCTCTATTTTGCTTTTCAATTACAAATATCTAGTCAGAGACATTTGTTTCCCACCCTTAAAAACCCTCTCAAGGTTTTTTTGACTGAAATGTTTCCATGCTATTCATAAAACTTTTTTTTCCTCTGTTGTCATAATCCTTTCTCTGAAGGCAATTAAAAATGTTTATCGACTTTCTTTTATATATATCTATACAGGTATATTTTTTTTATATATATATATACACACACATCGTGCCCACACAATATTGTGGCATGCTGTCACACATAATGCATGTCTTGGGGTTCCTAGATGTACTAAGGAGCCTGACAGTCAATTGCTAGCTACGTTCCAAATAATAGTCTGTATGATCTTTGGCAAATAGTTTCCTTGCACCTTGACTCCCTTGTCAGCATCGTGGGAATAGCAATGTTTCCCTACCTAATAGGGATGTTGTAAGGATATATACGATTTTGATGCCACTGTGATTGGGTTGCACCTGTCTCTAGATGGATCCTGGCACGTTGTGTTGTGCGTGAGGCTCGGTGTAAATAAGAAATGAAACTAAGTCATGTGTCTTGAAAACTGTATTTGCCCCTGAGGGGACAGAAGGGTAAAGATAATCCTGCAGTAGGGCTTGATACTCTGAGCCAAAAGGAAAACAACTTCAGGAAGAAGTAAAAAGTAGAAGCTGAGAAATTACTGCTCTGTAACCCTGGCAGCAGGAACCTCTTCATAACTGCACCATCAGCTGGGGCTGCCTGCAAACTAAAACATACCTTTTGTGAAACTCTTTGCAAAAAAGTGTTGTCGTTTACGAAAGAAATAGAAATGTGCCTGAAAGCGCAAAAAATAAAACCAGGTCTTGGCTCTTAATTACATCAAAACCTTCAGCCCAAGGGCCTCCTACCTCCCTGCGAGGTGCCGGTGAGCAGCGTGGTGGTTGTAAATTCCCATAATACGTGGCTTGGGGTGACCCGCTCCCCCTGCCTGCAGAAAGCCCTTGGCAACGCTGCTCTGAGCTTAGCCACCTCAGCTATGTGATTAAATTTAAGTGGGATGACCCAGCACTTTTAATAGATATTGTAGTTAAACTGCATGACGCACTTAATCCATTCTGTATTTCAACTTCATTGGTTTTTGTTTTTTAATTCTCTTGAGTTCACCTTGATAGCTGGAACTGTGAACTCATCTGCATTGACATTACCTCGTCCCATTAAGCATCTCACAAAACAGCAAGAACAAAGGAAAAAGGCAACTCATAATCAGCCTTTTATTTTAGTCCTTGAAATACTGGTGTAGCATGCTTAGACACTTCCACATCAATGAAGAAATCTTAAATTTACCACAAAGGTGAATGTTTCCATCCCTATTCTTGTCCACTTTACCTTTGTGGTTTGTGTTTCAAACCCAGCTTGTGTTAAAGGGAAATATGTTAATTTAGATGTCTCTTTCTAGACTCACAACATTTTGAAGATCCTTTAGCTTGTGGAGCACAATCCAGCCTGTGTATGTGTAAAAACATTTAGGTTAATAGAATTTTGAACTGCTTGTTGCAGGTTTAATTCCTTCCAAAGAGCCAAGTAAAGCGAGGCCTTATCTCATGTGTTGAAGTCTCTGCTATTGAACACGACTGATACCTTTGATGGAACACAATGAAGCTCAAGCACGTACTGGCAGGAATTAAATATTGATTTCTTTGATAGCACTCCGATTGTGACGCTCAGATGTGACCAGTTATTCATCTCTCAGAGCTGAGGAAGCTTTTGACAAAAAAAGTAAGAACAAACTGGGTTTTACAAAGCTACAAAGCTTTTATACACCTAATTTGCCCATGCTACTAGCCCGACTTCTATAGCTCATGAAAGGTGGGATGCATCCATCTTTAGTACAAGTTACCTACACCAGTTTGAAAGAGAAACTTTTGCCCTTTTGAGAAAAACTGTCATGTTTCTCTCATAGTTAATACACCACAACTTGTATGCTCGTACTCACTCCTGCCATTCAGCAGCTGACAATACTGCGGCTCTAGATAATTGCGGGACTTTTCATCCTTGGAGAAAGGAGGGACAGAAAGGAGTGGGGAGCCAGTCAGCTTTTTTAGCATTCCCCAGCCCTTAGCATTTCTGTAAATCAAGCTAGGTTTTCAACTCACATCACTGCAGGCAGTAAGGTTTGAAATGGCCAGGCTAAATACCTGTGAGACTATCCAAGAGCAGGAGAGACAGGAACAGCGCCTAGATTGACCAAACCCTGTCCTTGCCTGGTAGCTAAAATACTGTCCTTTTCTCTTCAGCTAGTTTGTTTGTTTCCTGTATTTTTGTCTTGAAATCATAAATTTAGAATGGCTTTTTCACAGGGATGGTTATCTTCCTGTTATTAGGAATACTGGGGCCAGTAGGGGCCATGAGAGCAAACCATCTTCTGTTTCCCCTGCTGTGAATGTATGGATGGAACTCTTCAGAAAATGCTCATGAGGTGGTCTCTCCCAAGGATACAGTGGCATAAAACCACTATGGTCCTTTTTTTGCTTCTGGGATATAGCAGAGGCAACTTGAGGCAACTTGACAACAATATTTATCTGATAAAAGATAAGCTTCTACTCCTGTGCTACAACATAGACTCAAGCTCCAAGAGAAGCTTTTGGGAGGTCTAGATGCCCAAAGACCACAGGACCACCTGCAGTCCTGCTGATGAGGACTCAAAGCCCAGCCCACTCACACCGCTGACGAAAAATCTCTGCATTACAGACACTGCCCTTTTGCAAAAAGTGATCAGTTGAACTGATAAGAAATAAAAAAAAAGAACATAGGCCCTAGAGCAATAGGTATGAATGTGTTACTGTAGCTGGATTGGCTGGTATATTTTAGTGGATTCCCCACATTTCTAATGCCAAAAATTGAATGCATATGGTAGACTCTTGCTGAGGGTGGCAAACAGATTAGTCCATGGTGTCCTTGGGCTTAACTTCGAACTAGGAATTACTGATTGAAACTAAGCCTGAAAAAACACCATTTCCCCAGGATTTTTATCAGCTTCTGGGGGGGCAATGCAAAATGTTAGCATTGATTTTTAAAGCACTCTATATTGGGCATTATCTACCTAAAATGCGAACTATGATGCTGGACATATCACAGAAGCAGCCAAGGAGTACTTCCCGCTAGGTGACGATGGGTGATTCGTTATCTCTCATGAAAGACACTTTGGCCCCAAAACTAAATTCCTCTGTCAGTCCAAAAGAGCCAAATATGCCCTTAGCAAAGACATAGTAGAACTTGTCTACCTGTTCAGGCTTTTGCCACAAAGCTTTGGATTTGGTGCCTGATAATTTGCTGCCTAACTACGTGCCACTCACCCTGCTGCAGAAGCCCTGCGTCCAGGGGCACACGCTCAGGCACAGCAAAGTGAACCCCACTATGAAATGAGGCTTTTGAAGGGGCAGAAAGGTATTAGGTGTCCACTGCCCATCACTGTACAGCTGGAGCTGGGTGCCTACCCGTTTAGGTTTCGCTAAAAGTACCAAAAGTGTGTATGAGACTTCAAAAGAAGAAAAATCGTGTTTTCTTTCAGAATATAATGGTGTCTTAAAGATTATTTTTCTTCTGAGACTAAGATGACACATAGCTGCTATAGCCGAAATGGCATACAATGGTGCTGGATAATGGAGTTTCTATAGCGTTTGTGTAGTGTCCAAATTAAAAACAGGAGCCTAAAGAAAATATGATCAATTCAGGACTGTATAAAACACATCATTTTGCAACCTGTCGGAAGTCTAATCATTCTGAAAACTCTTTCAGCAATAATACGACATGGCAAGAATAACTCAGGTAAAGAAAAATGGCTGAAATTTCCCTACAGGATAAATGCTTGGGATATAACAAATAATAAGTGATCATAAGTGCATTTGGAAGCACAGCTCATTACAGCATCAGGGTTTGAATTACTCAGGTATAGCTCGAGTTACATATTGGTGTTTTATTTTCTTGACTGACCATACTCGTAAGAAGGACTTCTCAGGTCTGGTCTAGTGGCACCAATGTAAGGACGTGGGCATCCCAGGAACTGTGTTGGAACAACCTGGAGCAGCAGTTTTTTCACAGATTATTAGTGCACTTCCCTGGTGCACACGGGTACAGACGTGACTATGGGGGGACAAAAGTAACTTTCTCTTGCTTTGTCTCTCATGCAGAGAGCTGTGCAGGGGGAGGAGAGACCTAAAAAGATATTGGTACAAAGCATGGAAAGATGGAGGGAGTCAGTAAAATGACAAAGCTGGAAAAGCCTTAGAGTGAGAGAGTATGAGGAGGCGAGAAAAAGAGTAAGAGAGAGGGGAAAACAACAGCTAAGTGGGTAAGAAGACTCTAGTATGAAAATCAAAGGAAGAGGTGAAAGGAAAGTAAAAGAAGTTTAATAAGAACTAAAAAAAGAGCGAGTATATACATACACCTGCAGGCTTAGAGACTACATTCATCAGTACAGCTTTGTAATTGTATAACGAGTATATGCATTCTATTAACAAAACAAAAAATACAAAGAAATGGAAATTTAATAGTATAGTTCCAGGTTCAATATAAATCAGGTTGAATGTGGCCTGGAAGTAGAAGGAGCTGGACAAGTCTGTGCAAATGCAGACTGAAAGGCAGAGGGATCTTTTTGACATCTGACTGTAAATATTTTTTGTGTAGGAGTATTGAGCAGAATCTTGGTTGAACTCTTTTCTGACTGTAAAGCTGGTTTCTACAGCCAGCCTAATAGCTGGACTTTGTGAACAATCATGAAGATTAAATGTGATGTTAAAGGTTGAAGGGAAAAATTTTTCCCTTATTTCTGCCCATCATCTAGCCCTGTTGACCTGAGTGAAGCAGAATTGGCAGCAACAATAAACCCATTATCTGTTTTAACCTGATCACTGAGCTTGGGATATGGTTTCCTCTTGGAGGGATATATGGAAAAAAGGAAAAATAAAAGAGTAAACCAAAAAAGAAAGAAAAATTCACATAAATGTAGAGCTTTTGATAACCTCTCTGGGCTGTGATGTGCATCATCCTAATAAACATGCTAGATGCCTGCAAAAAACTAACCTCCCTATTTCTTTCTGCTGCTGCAGGGATCCTCAATGTGACCAATCTACTGCCTGCTCTGCGTGTGGTACGAACACTGGGGAAGAAATGTGCTTGTTGCAATAACTATGGAGAGTGTCTCCAGCATCCACAGGCTCTGCTTTCTCTGACACTAAGGTAACACAGGGAAATGGGGAGGAAACAAATTCAGGACAGAGATGTTTCTAAAAACTGTCTTTAGAGGAAGGACTCACATGGCTTTAGATTAATACAAATGAGTATTTCTTGCTCCAGCAATTCTCGAGCTAGGGAGAAAGGAAAGGGGTGATCAGGGATAGTATCATCCTTGGGGAATTTCAAGAGCATGTTAAATTTACAAACAAATCAGATGAAAATGGAAAACACGGACTTTGTTACCAAAAGGGGCATAATAAGAAAACCTCAGCTCAATTCATGCACAGATAACCAAAGGATCCTAGAAAGGGCAACTAAGTGATCTGTTGGTTGTTTAATCCCATATTTTGACGCCATGATTGTTTAGATCAGTGCTGTAATTGAGCCTGTAAACAGTGCAAGAACACTTCAATACCTACGTATACCAAATATTTGGTCCAGTCCACTAGATCTGGAGCAGGTCCAGAGAAGAGCCACCAAAATGATCAGAGGGATGGAACACCTCTCCTATGGGGACAGGCTGAGAGAATTGGGGTGGTTCAGCCTGGAGAAGAGAAGGCTCCAGGGAGACCTTACTGCAGCCTTCCAGTACTTAAAGGGGACTTCTAAGAAAGATGGGGACAGACTTTTTAGCAGGGCCTGTTGCCATAGATATAAGGAAGAAATTTTTCACGTTGAAGGTGGTGAACCACTGGCCCAGGTTGCCCAGAGAGGTGGTAGATGCCCCATCCCTGGAAACATTCCAGGTCAGGTTGGACGGGGCTCTGAGCAACCTGATCTACTTGAAGGTGTCCCTGCTCATTGCAGGGGGGTTGGACTAGATGACCTTTAAAGGTCCCTTCCAACCCAAACTGTTCTATGATTCTGTGATTCCATGAGCTCGAAGTATGGCGTGGGAGTGGGGTAAGGGAATGCCTGTGATTCCCTGTTGTTATAAATAAATCCTAATTCCCACAGGAGTGTCAGGCAGAAAGATATGATGGACCAGCCTACAGGCATCCAAACAGCTATTAAAACTTACAGCAGCTTTTTTACTACCGCAGAGGGAAAAAAGATTACCCACCACCTTGTCAGTGAGTTGGACCTCGAAAAGAGGCAAGAAGCACTGCTAGGAGGATTTTGATACTTTAACTCAGGGAGCTTTAAATTGCACCAGCTTTGGGAGAAGAGGTTGCAAGAAGTTGGGCAGCTTTGTGAAAGAAAAAAACCGAACAAACCCCAGAACTGACAGAAAGTTCAAGACCAAATATCAACCGTTTAATTTGGTTTCTTTAAAGCTAACTAAGCCACTACAAGGGGCTGGTTTTGGAAGAGGAAAAGCTGCTTTTGCCTCCTGCCGGGGCAGGAGGATCCGGGAGGTTCAGGCAGCTGTACCACTTCTCCCCGTCACTGGGGCTGGTGGCATACAGCGTGCGGCTTTACGCGCGCGACATTTTGCCCACAGAGGCAAAAAGGTCCCGAAAGGATGCGCACCTTCCTGCTAAGACAAAA
>NW_010539871.1:0-5229 GCF_000687285.1 Phaethon lepturus
CGCAGAGCGGGGCCGGCAGAGCTACGCTCCGGTTCAGCCGCAGCCCCGCCGCTCCTCGCGCAGCACGGGACCGTGCCTTCGTGCCCCGCAACCGACGGAGGAACACCGCGGCAAGGGCCAAGGCCCGCTTTCCTGAAGACCGCCCCGCCTCGGGGTACGTCTGCCCCGCCATTTCAGTTCGGGTCTCTCGCCGCAAACCCTCGGGCCCGCGCTACACGGCCGTCTCGGCGTGTCCAGCAGGAAGGGAGAGACGTCGAGCGCACCTGAACGCGTCGCTGGAAGCACGTCCACGCTTGCAGACTGGACGAGGGCAGGGCCATGCACCGGCGAGCCCGTCTGCCCGAGCTCGGGGGACAGCAGAGACACCACGCTTTGCACCTCCGGTGTCCGCTCTGTTAATCTAACGACCGTGCTAAAGAAATGATGCCCCCTCCCACTCTGAGTGGCTGTTAACCAGCGGTTTGTGGCCACATTGCTCAGATCACTGAAAATAAACTCAATTAAAATTTCTCCGGGAGTTCTGCTATTTAAAAACGAAGCAAAACGACACAGATCATTTTACAGTGTCCTAGTTTACAGACCAGCTCCAAAAACCCAGACTGCATCAGCACACCACACTGTAGCTGGACTTTGCCACCACCAGCGCCGGCATCCCTGCTCAGCCACACCAAGGCCAGCACCCGGCTGCAGGGACAAAAGCCACGGGGGCCACCGGGTTCAGGACACTTCAGCCAAGCCTTCCAGCCATTTTCTAGTGCCAGAGAAGCTGGAGGCCTTACCTGCATTCACGGCACGCCTGAGGAACAAAGACTGCTGCTGTTCTCTTTAACCATGCTGACCCCAAGCTCCTCAGTTCATACCGGGCTGCAATGCAGTTTGTCAACCTCGGTAATTGCCGTCACACACTTTAAAGTGTGGGCTCACTAGATAAGGTGGACAACCTCAGGGTCAGCAGGATTAAAGAGGAATCTCTTTCTATCTATGCAGGCATCTTGAAGATCAGGAAGGTAAAACTCATTTCTCTTGGTGTTCACAGTTTCTCCTCGAGCAAATGTGTTACTTTCAAAATTGTTTTGCTGGCTTGTTCCACAGCTACTTATTACACTTGGTATTTATCAGTGGAATTGTTTTGCTCGGACAACGATCGCACTATCACATTACTTTTTTTTTTTCCCCTAGCAGCCAAGCATGACTCCTAAATCCCATTTTATATGTGCTTACGTACAATTACGAATACAAAAACTTTTTCCTCGTACCAACTCGTCATTCCAGGAATGTTCTTCCTGTTGAACCCACCGATAACAGTTGGTAAAATCCCAGCACAAATGGGGAATGAATACAACAGAAGCAACGCTATTCAAAATTTACATGCAAAATGCACATGCAACAATTCAAAACAGCAAAACAGCATGCAGGACTGCAGAGTAGTAACACTGTCAGCTAGCCAAAATTGCCCAGGATGTGTCACACAGTCCCTGCATCAGGTTTTTTTTTTTTTTTTGCTTTTTAATGTAGGCCAGGCTTGGGCAGGCAGAATCCTACGAGGCTGATAAACCACGTTGTGACAAACTGTTCCGGTTCGGGCAGTTTGCTGGTGCGCAGTTTCAAACTAGGGCCAGAGATCGCACAACCTTAGTTTTGCTAATCAGAGCAGGAGTATCGCAGCTGCCCCACCAGCAATACAGAGCTCCCTCAACTGTAGATTTGGGGATTACCTGTGAAAATTATTGCTCTGATGATCAACAGTGCTTGAGGTGTTCTATTTTACTACGTGGTTTACAATGGCACACCTTTCCCCCACCTGCACTTTGTTTCCTGTAAAGAAAAATACTTAAAAATGCTTGTTACAAAACACCTTTCTTATAGGAATGAAACCTGAGCAACCGGGGATGTGGCTCTTCAGCAGCTGGAAACAAGAAGTCTGCGTTTGGCGTGGCACTGCATCGCGGCTAAAGAGCTTGTTCACATTACCGCAGGGACAGAAGTCCTCCGGCTCTGGAGCTTACGGGCTCTGCCCGAGAGGAGATCTTCGCCCTCCGCCGTACCGAGCATACTGGGATGCCCTCTGCCTGCCTTCCGAGTGGCTTGATTGAAAATAATGAAATAACCTGTGGGTTTTCTCTTCTGCTCCTAATTTCCTTTGCCAGACAATTGTAAGGAACAGAAGCAAGTGAGAGAGATGCATCCTCCGCTACTTATGCGTTCCTCGGCTTGCAGTGGAGCAGAAGAGGTAGCTAATGAATGCCTGTCTTACAAACACAGCTAACAAGCCCAAGCATTTGAAATCATAGACAAAAAAGCTCCGTCCACAGGCTTGTCACAGATTCAGTCCTTAAAGCATTCTGAAGTTTAACGTAGCCTCCAAAAGTTATTTCAGACAGAAGTACTGGGAAGGCAGAGTAACCTAAAAATTGTTATTAATATACCCCGTAGCTTAGTCCACTTTTGAGTTTTGCAAATTTAACCACTGAAGGAAGCTTCAAGCCATTATTAGAAGTTAGGCAGCCAGCACTTTTCAGTGCTGCTTCTTACTCAGCTAGATTTATCCTGCAATCAAATACTCTGAAAACACAAAAAAAGAATCACCCCAAATAAACAAAACTCAATTTTTTTTTTTTTTTAAAAAGGGTTTGGGGGAGAAACTAAGGTTATAAGTGAAAGCAGAGTGGGAGAGTAAAAAAACCAAACCAAGAGAACAGCACACCATGCAATAGACTGCCATGGGATAACCTCAAAATAATCTGATTTGATTCACAGACCTCACAGAAAACAGGTTTGACGTAACAGTATCTCATGTCACAGGGTACCCAGGCAATCATGTGGTGACTTGCTCTTTTGGTGGACGTAGCCATGGTCTGCAATGGCTATCTAGGTTTGCAAGACAAATATTCCATTTACAAAGGTAAAAACAAGAGTTAGGAATGATGCAATACGTAGGCAAGCGGGTAACAGAGCACTTTGACTTGCCTTTCCTTTAGCAAAAGCAAGTTCCCATGAGAACAAGTCAAAGAATTTGATGCAAGCTTCCCACTGCAGTTACAGGATTAAATGCTGAAGAAGAATGAGCGTGGCACCGACACAAGCTCTGAAATGAAATCTGGCAGGTGAAACTTCAGATCAGTAAAGTTTTCTGAATTAATCACAGGCACAGTCTGGTTCATGAGCTAGCGAAACAAGTCCTGAAGGCCAGAGTAATGTTACGATCTGCAGTTTGCAGCAGTTAAATTCACTACCAGGGAGAGGGGGAAAAAAGGAGGGAGGACAGAGAGAGATGGAGAGACAGAGAGGGGCAGAAGAGTTGTCTTGCCTTGGCTGCTTGTGTAGGGTTTCTGGTGGAAACATGCCGCAGATCTTGTCCAAGCAGCAGACACCGTGCGTTTCTACGTGTTCACTCAAGGACCCTCCCAAACACACACCACAGCTGTGCCCAAACCAAGACCTTCTGAGAAAGCCAAACAAACATTAAGGATTTGCCACCATATATTCTCCAGCTCCGCTCACTTTTGACATTAGTTTATAGTTTCGCACACTTTCTTGCAGATGTAGCAACACCACTGATCCCTACGGGCATCCCAGCAATAACCAGACGGAGTCAGAGGCCAGGCACCACTCCCTGGCATACAGAGAGGTGATGGTGTAGCTGGCTCAAGCCTTTGTGGACTTAACAAGACCAGGTATTAATTGGAGATTAGAGATATGCACTGGCATGACCCTTGATAAATCTGTATGCCAATCTTCTTGAGACCAGAGCTACGTGCTATCATCTAAGGTTAAAGCTGCCTGAAAATATTTCTAAGCCGGGACTTGGCTCCCAGACTAATTTACAGAATTATCCAGGAGAAAAGAAGAGGAAAAGCAGAGCAGAACAAACTACTTTTTCCCATGATTTCAAAGCTCTTAGCGTAACTGTGGAGTTTCGCTCAAGCCAACTATTATTAGAGCTAAGTCCCATTTTGACACAGCTTGCGAGAACGGAAAAAATATCTAGTTTAAAAATAACAAAACCCCCCAACCTGAATAAGTGGAGAGCAGGCGGAGTGAGAAAGAAGCACAGAACATGTGAAAAGAAAGCTGGCCTTATTAATAGCACATTGGTGCCTCCAACACCCCTGCGCTCAGCCAAGTTTTACCGCTTTACTTCACAAGCAGTCATCCTATTTCAGTGGATTCAACCTCTCAAGAAAGGTTAAGCATGCCAAGCCTCAAACACCGTGAATGCTTCTGTAACAGAAACACTAATGCATCTCTTTCTTACCTACACAATACACAGATGTATGTGATCATTTCTGAGCTGATGCAGACAGACTGTGCACAGATTCATACACCACGCTTGTTCGTTTTCTTTTGCAATTAAAATTCCCGAGGAAACATGGCCAAGACTTGCCACAAAATTACCTGCCAAAGTTCAGGAAGCCTGAAGCTACTGTCTATGGGTTCAACCTCTTCAGAAAGCCTCGGAGCCCGTGAGTGACCACACACAAGGAAGAAACTGCGCTACAGGGAATACAGAAATTAATCTGTCTCTTCCTTTTGCCTGTGTTTCAGGCATTTCCCCGTGACTTCAGGAGACTGGAGGATGACTTCCAACGCCGTAATTACACCGGTAGTGCCTCCCAGTGGAGATGCAGGATATGCTGATGGAAGATGTTTCTCAACTGGCAGAGCTCTGCTACTCCCCTTGACTTAACCTAAGCTGACAAAAGGGCTCTTCTGCCAGAGAGCTGTGCCGACACGCCGACTGCCTGTTTAGAGCAGTTTTGTTGGGGTTTTTTGGGGTTTTTTGCTTCACTGATGCCCTGCACCTGTGCTGTTACTGATACAGCACAAAGAGGCCAAAAGGTCACCCGAGCAATCATCTTTTTCACCCAGTTTGCACTTGTGCGAATGATTACACAGGGTACAAGGCAAAGCTCATGTGCAACAACTTATCCCCGTAAACGACTTGCTTTGCACACATGACATTTGTTTCCGAAATTACGAAGGCTCCCCTTCTTGGGGGTTGGGAGGCCTTAGACAAGCACGTCTTGTAACAGATTAGAAAACTTCCTTTTTACTTCAGCTAAAAAAGAAAAAAGATGTAAATGAAACAGCAGAACCAAACTGTATCCTTCTCCTCATCCCGGGTCCCTAGAGCCTGCAGATGCCCCTTTGGTTTCGTCCAGACTTCTCTCCTGGTCTTCCCCCAAACTATGGAGTCTCCTGCCCTGCCAAGCTGCCACTGCCTCTGCC
>NW_010539871.1:5288-53521 GCF_000687285.1 Phaethon lepturus
GCCAAATCCCTTCCCCTCTACCAGGAAAACTCCACGTGCTTTCAAATCCAGGCCTCTTGAAGAAAATGTCAGCCGATTTACTTGCAAATACCTGGTAACCATCAAGATGTGTTTCCATAGCACCGAGGAAACATTACAAAAATATCTATTTGTTCAGATGGCAAATACGGCATCAACTGCACACATCACCGAAAACTCTCATAGAGCCTGTGGGTAAGAAACACAACCATGGGTGCTTAAAAAATACTGCCAAAACACAGGCTTGGTTCTTACGCCTACTGTCAGAAAACATCTGCACTGTAAAAGGATTAAAGGTAAGGAGGAAGAAAAAAAAAATATATTGACTTCCTAATGCTATGTATCCTTAGGAACTTACTCAAAATACTTGAAATTCTTCTTCGTCTCTCACTTATGAGCTAGTTGAGTTTTATAGACTTTATTTAGGTGGACAGGAAGAGTATTTTAGATTTGCCACCAAAGGCTAAAAAATAGCAAGCTACATCTAAAAAGATGTTCCCATACTCAGAGGTTCATTCCAGCGTACAGAAAAAATATTTGACGCTATTTAACTTTGAGAACTGTTTATATGCTCCATGTAAGTCCACTACTTGTCCCAGTTTGGTAGAGGACTCCCAAAACTGCTTTCACTGGCACGTGCATCTGTAGGTACCTGCAACTCTCTTGCAGCTTCCTAAAATAATAAATTATAGAGTGACCTCAGGTGGCTTTTCATGCAGCTCTAGATGAAAACGTATCAAAGACCTGCCCTCTTGCAAAAGGGAAACCAGGCATTTAGAAGACAGTTCACAGCTTCAGCTGTACAAATCGTACTGGAAATGCTGTGCCTCGATGGCTGGCTATGGGGAAAGCCAAGGGGGCTACCGTGCCCTGCTGTGGGGAAGGGAGCATTGGAGCAGCAGACCCAGATGTAGAGGCCTGCCTGGTTCCTCTTCCCAAACTACCGTTGAAAAAGCAAAAGAAAACACATGGCTCGATGCTGCTTGGCTTTGCTGAAGGAAAATTCAGCCAAATTCACTCCCCAGGCAGGGTTGCAGAGCGACTCCTTAGCACCCAGGGCAGGACGTACGTTGCTGCTGTTGGGATGCTCACCATACATACCCATGCAGACTTGCCCAGTGAAGACAGGATCTGTAATTTAGAGTTTCTGCCAGTATCTGTTCCTACCACCCAGGCTCTAGGGAGCTGTTCTCTCAAACTCATACTTTTCCAGCAGAATCACAGACTGTGTGGTGCGACTTTCATAGCAGCCCAGATGAATCCTGTATATAGCAGCATTTCCACAGATCAGCCCACAGTTCTTGTCCCTTTCTATTTCTGCCAAAAAATGGGAAGGAAAAGAAGGGGGAAGAATCACTTGAAACGAGGGAGGGAGAGCGAAGAGAAAGGAAGACTCCAAGGAAATGAAAAACTAACAGGGAAACGCTGCTGCAGTTCTGATTTGTACTTCAATTCTGTACACGAATTTACAGACCTAAAAAGACTGCAACAGCATGTCTTATAGCTGTGCGCAGTCCTGGGCAGTCACCGCATTAAATCTCCTTCTCCTAAAAACAGGTAATTACTGGAGCAATTCAGATTAAATAAGCACTTTATCAGAATTCACTGCACTGAAAGCAAGCGAGGCAACATAATTATGGAAGACTAAGTCTGGCATTCCTAATGTATCCAAGAGGCAAACTACTGGCAAAATAATACTGCTAAAAAAATTTCTTTTTTTAAAAGCAAGCATCCAACACTTATTACAGGAGCAGAATAAAAAAATTAATCCGCCTTTAGCGACTTTTGAAGGTAAAATGGAAATACAGACCAGGATTTCAGCAGAGGCAGAGCGTTACACATAGGCAACCACGAGAAGATTGGCAAGCAGTGAAATACAATTAGAAAAGATGCCTGCCACTTACCAAGCACTTAAAATCACCAAATTGCACAAACATTAGCCTCCTTAATAAACTGAAACATAACATCAGCTGTTGTTTCTGACTGGCTGTATTTATTAGCATCACTTCAATATCAGATACCCATTAACCCATTCATTTTACCCAAAGGATAGACTGGGGTGATCTCTACGAAAGGTACAGATACCCTACAAATTCATTTCAACCTCGATGCAAAGGAACTAGATGAAACAGAGGGACATAGAGGACAACGTGTTGTCTGCGCACTTTGCCAGAAATATGCTAGAGCCCTGCTCTAGCCTGCTGGAAAACAAAACCTACAGAGTTTGCTGCTCGGTCTCTCCTAAAATTCCACTTACATTTTCTTTCAAAGCACTTGGGAGATCCAGAAAAATAGAAGTCCAGATAAGATTTAACAAAACAAGCAAAAAATTGAAATGTCTGTTATCAAATACCTCTCAATAACTGACAATCAAATTGTTTAAGTACATAAAAGGCACCAGAGACATCTTAGTTCCCCTGGAACACTTTAATTTTACCTAATGCTAGTTCTGAAAAGCTCTAGTGATGTTGCCATGACAATGACAACACAACACAGTTGTTTTCTGCTATCACTGTGCAACTGGCTACACATTGGGGTTATTACATTGCCATAAAACTATAGTATTTAACCACATTTCTTTTCTCTCTTTCAAGCAAGTTCTTTCCTCCAGAACATGGTCAAACAGGGTTTGGCACACTCCTTGGATATATCTTTCTGAGGCACAAACTGAAAGCCTGGGAAAAGAAGAACACTTTATATATTTAGAAATTCAGCAGTCGGGTGGAAAAAACCAGGAGGTGACTTATGATACACAGGCTAATAGCCACGTAGCCACCGGCACTGCGGAGCATTCGCACGGCAAGATCCGGTCTTGTTAAGCAGTACTCTTAAGATTCAGACTCACTGGCCTGAATGAAACCACTTGCAGAAAATCACCTGCAAGAAGGCGGATTTCTTAGAATCAAGCATTGCCTTTTCCAGCCAACAGATATTAATATAAAAAAAAAAATTATTAAACTATTTCAACTACATCTATCTTCTGTAACCAAACCTATGGTGTTAGTAAATGGTTATTGCTATCACGTACAGCGTTAGACTTGGTTAGGACACTGAGAGACTAATTGTACATAATGGGCTCTACCTGAGCTCAGCTGGGACTGGTTCAGAGCCTCTGTAACATATGCAGAACCTGGCTTTACACTATCCATCTCCAAATCTGCACGTAATTAAGGTCAGGTGGGAAGAGGGCAGAGGGACAGACAGAAGGCAAGAGAAAGGATAAAGTTAAATGAAAATATCTCCTAGAATAAACTGCAGGAGACTAACAATTTAATTTGCAGAGACAGCAATTAGAGAAACAGTGCTAAGGAAATCCAGATTTCAGTGTTACGCATTCTAAGGTGTTGCTTCTCTGGCCTGTTCTAGACCTGAAGTAGTCTTCCTAGCAATGTCTATGTGCAAAAAGAAGTCTAAGTGAAGCGATAGGCCATGCTCACAGGATAAATAGCAAAAAAGATGAGGCGAGATGAAGTAAGCTGAGTAAACACCCAAATCCCAAGAAAACTGGAGCTGCTGAGGATGTCGGTGGATGCTACCGGTACCTGAACAACCGGGCTTAAAGCTGGCTCAGGTGTGACCACAGTGTGTGCAGTCTAATTCCCAATTCCAGTGCAAACACACGTATTCTGTGCACATTTCACCATAAACAGAGTTTTTACTGTAAAAAGAGTTAAAAAAAAAAAGATATAAAATAGATCTCAATTTAGGCTGGCAAATGCTAGTGGAAGAATCAGTGATTTTAAACATGGCTGCAACTTGCACAATACTGGTCTGGGAGACTAAAGACGTAGAGCTCATTTTCAGAGGCACTCTGTCCCAGTTTCAAAAACGTATTTCAGCCCTCGTCTCCCTGTTCAGTTCTCAGCTCGTTTTATCTGGGGAAGCTAAGGGCCAAAAAAGAATTTCAGTGTCTAAAAAGTGCTTCATGAGCCCAGAAAGTAACTTCCCCCTAACACCAGCAAAGTCTGAACAGGACCTCAAAGCTTCCATGCTGAAAAATTACATAAAGTCTTTTCCTAAATTACTGGTAACAGAAGACGTGTAACCATGATCTTTGGTACACAGAAACACGATAAACAAGAACCACCAGTGCAGACCACAGAGGAGCGCTCAGGCATGTGAGGGACGTGGCACATGATCTCCATGGTGGTGCTCGGGGTGCAGCGACAGCCAAGTTTCTAGTCTCTGTTGCAATTACATGACTCACAAAGGGACACGGCTGTCAAAAGAAATTAATTTCACATGAAAAACAAGCAGAACCGCTAATAAGCCTTATACCTTTGAGCAGAAGTATTATAGCTGCTCTAGTGTTGAACTCTTCCTCCTCACAAACAGCTTAAAAAGGAGAGTGACTCTGAACGCTAGCCTTCCAGGTTGCACCAAGTCTCCAGAAATCTGTCCATTCTTCGTGTTCACGTTAAAAAGGGCAAAAATTTTTGCCTTTATTATCTGAAGTTAACTGCTACTGATCCTTAGGAGGAATGGCAACTTTGAAAGGCTCATGGATTCAAGGAACTTGACTATAAAAGAGGAAAAAACCTAAAAAAAAAAAATCACTTTTCCATACCTGTATGCCCAAAGGAAAGTCCTTGGATCTTACGAGCATTCACTATTCTGACTCCTCCCAAACTGTTTTGGCAGGTTATTTATCAGTGGATATAGCCAGTCACAGCAATAAATGTTGCCCTCATACTTAAAAACTCTAACCGAGTTTAAATGTTCCCTGGCTCTCGCTGTTGGTTTGGATACGTGCAGTGGAAGAAGCCTCACCACACGCACTCGCCATGATCATATTTGAAATACAAACCCTGTTCTCCCCTTCCTTTCTCTCTTCTGTCTGGAGAGCATTTGATAACGTTGGCACATGCTCAGGAAGGTGCTCAGAATGTTGAGTCTTCACACCAGAAACAAGAAGTTTGCTGTCAAAGAACATTCTTCTCCTGGAGGAAGTACTGTGAACGGGACCCACACGCCTGTTTCCCACGTTACCTGGGTACCAGCGCACGGCCTCCATGCCAACAGGCTGCAACTGGGTACGTGCATGCGGAAAGCATAGATGTGTATATGTACGTACATTATCTATTCTGTTATATATATATTTATCTATCTACAGTATTTGCGTATCCAGTTTTAAGACTGGTTTAGGAAATCCAAACAAAATCCCAGGGACAGTCAGTATGAGACTTGTAAATGAGACCTTTACTGTAAAAACTGTTAAATCTATGGAAACAAGTCTGCAATTTTATCTACGTTAGGTTATGGCTATGAGGTTTAGATTAGCACTAGCAGCATCTAAAAAAAGACCATGGCAACATCTGGATAAGTAAGCCACTCCCACATAACTTGACGGTTTCTCTTTGGGCTTTGGGAGATGCTAAGCAGAAACAGCATTTTCTGATCTTTAAAAAGAAGATCTTCGTTGCTTCTGAAGACTTTCAGAGCCATGTTTAATTCCTCTCCATCACCTATTTTTAACTTCTCTCTCTCTCAAACTGACATACGTATTTGGTTGCCTGGCACTTAATTTCTTTCAGTTATAGTTTTATTGAGTCAGAATGATTCTATCATCTCCAACAGGAAAGAGTCAGAACCAGTTTGTTTGTTTCCCTGCTGTATTGTTTTATGTCCAAAGAGCTTTTAAAAAGAAGGCATGTTAGACTAAAGGTTTCTTTTGGTTCCCTCAATATCCTTCAAAGCATCAGTGCTACTGAGTTGCAGGTACGGAAGAAGGAGAAAACCGAGAGAGACAGAGAGAGAGACAGGGAGAGAAAGAGTGAAAGAAGAAAAAAAGGAATAAATGAAAACGTACAAGGGGGGAAGTAGCTCCAGGATGCTGGACGGGCTCCGTGGGCAGGGGAGACTGGGAAGGTATAATTAAAAAAAGAAAAAAAAAAACACAAACAAAAAAAAGTTGGTTAAAACACGCACCCATAGAAAATGGGTTAATTTCATATAAAGCTCAGCGAGGCTATACACAGCGTAAAACAGGACCACAGACCCAATCCTTCAAGTCGTTTGGTGCTTTATTCCTTAAACACTTTGGAAATTCATTAGAATCCAACAACTCCCCAGCCAGTATGTCCCAGCTCAAAAAACCTCCAAACATTTTGCACGTTTGAACTTTTTAGCACAAGGCCCGTCCCTGCTGAGCAACACAGCGAAGCACAGGATTCGTTTGCGTTACTTCCAGTGTCTGCTAAGCAGGTGCTTAGGGTTAAGCCCATGTTCAAGCACTTTGTTGAGTCAGAAACAGGGCTGGAAGGTGTAACATTTCTTGATATAGATGGACAATGTCAACCCCTTACAAAAGAAAACAACTTCCAGATTTGTAAATTTATATTTTGTGTAATTTGGTTCCTTATGCATTTAGCTTTCCTTTCCTTCCTAAAGACAACTGCTTTATCTTATTTTTCATTCTATGCAAAAAGGAAGAAAAAATTGTCTCGGAGCTATGTTTTCCTATTGACAAAAGGTGTTCTTCCTGAGAATCACTAATTGCAGAGAAGGCAGAGACTTAGCTCTTGCTGCCTCAGCCCCAAGTGTTAGCTTTTTTCTTCGGATAGGAGAAAACGTGAAGTCCAGGAAATAACCTCCCCACAGATCAGACCAGCTCAAATCTGGGTTTAAGCAAGTTGGCGTTGTCCGGCTGAAGCCTCCAGTTGAGCACCCAGCCCACTAGGCTGAGTCACGGCGGCTTTCAGAGCCTGGGAGAAATATCCGCAGCACATTTCAAAGACGTGTGCCAAGTCTCCTGAAGAAGTAGTTTTTACACTCGCATTGCTGAGCTTTCATCCTGAAATCTCTGTCCACTCACTGCTCTGCCCGAGCTCCACAGAAGCTAAGAGAACATGATTTCTTGAAGGATTGGTCCTTAGGTCTGTCAATATTCAAAGCACATTTTCTGTCTTCTGCAGCAAGAACTAGATCTGGCGGCCCTGAGCGTGTTAGTGTGTTTATTCCCTGTCTGCTTCCACGCTGGAAATGGATACCTCTCTTTGCTCAATGGCATGTTCATTTAATTTAGTTTTAATGAGACAGTTCCATGTTCAGCGCCAAACAACTGGTTTGTTTACATAAGATTAACAAGGCTGGTACTAATTACAAACCTTTCATCTTTCTATATTTTCCTTATAAAAACACTTTGAAAAGACCAACCAGAGATGGACAGAAGTGAATGAGAAGAATAAACACATTATGCCCTCATCACTGCTGAATGGCTGTTCAACCCAGGCATCTGCAGAATGTAAATTCTGTTTGCACCTTATTCTTCCCGATTTTATTTGTATTGGGGGGAAAAAAAACCCAAACCAACCAATCTTTTTTGTCCAGTAACTAGCCTGTTTCAAACCAGGCATGACCTCTTAAGAGTGTTATGATTGCAATAGCTCGAACACAATGAATGTAACTCATTTTGCATTTTTGTAGTTAAAATTAATTCATTCAGGGTTGTACCAGAGTCTTCAGGAGGTCAGAACAGAGTCTGTTGCCTGATCCAGACCTAAATTTCAATCCTCCTGAAGTTCAGTGGATTATTTGTATTTGGTGTGTTGACCGAGATTAATCTATTAGTTATGTCGTTTACAACAGCTTGTAATACTAACAAGTACCCTTTACTGTGTCCTTAGTTGCATATTGTAAGAGTACATTTTCCTGTTAAATCTAAATTAAATGAATGGATGAGACGGGAATTTGAAAAATCCTCCATAAAGCTGGGCAGAGCTGCTGGGGCTCTTCATTCTTTTGTCCTAAGCAAGACTGAGGAACTGGTGAGAATGACCCCCAAAGTTTTAAAAACACTTATTTTTTTGAAGGGGGGGGGGGAAGGGGGAAACGTTACCTTCTTATCCCCCATTTCTTCACTTAAGCTCTAACTGTCCCACTGCAAACTGCATCTCTATTCTTTGTTTCCCCACAGAAACCAGATGCTCCCCAGCAGCAACCGTGTTTAGAAACCTTCAAACAAATTATCCTGCCAAGGCACACTGCAGTCAAGATTTGGTACACAGCAAGATGCTACTTGATAGCAAAAGACACGAAACAAATTGCACATACGAGGTGAAGCGTGATACGTGGTTTTAAACATGGTTAAACTACAACTATCCAGAATTATGAGAAAGAACGGACTGAAACAGATAGCTGAGACACGCTGCTGTTAACTATGCCAAAATGATGAGCGGGGACAAGATGAACACACACACTAGTCCCAGAAAAGACCAACCAGAGATGGACAGAAGTGAATGAGAAGAATAAACACAGCCACAATCTACTGGCAACTCCCAAATGTTCACTTAGAAGGAAAAAACAAAACAGCTATTCATTTTTTTTCTTCTAAGCAGCACAATGAATATTTAAAAGATTCATTTCTCACCAAATATCTGAAATTCAAATGCAACCTTTCTCCTGTATCTCTTTAAAATCTTTATAAATACAAGCTGATTCTACCCTACTGTAGTACTGAAATTCAGCTAAATTGTCAGTAAATGCCATTAGCTACGAAGAAATGGTATCATAAATTCTGTGTGCAAAGGAAGGGCAGGGAAGGATTGCAGAAACAGCAATCCTTACATCTGAAAGCTCAGGATGTTAGATATCAAGTCAATATAATAATTTAGGCTAAAAAGTTATCATAAGAGTATTGTATCTGAGTAAGAATACAGGAAGAACTTAGAGAAAAGGAAAGTCCTCAAGAA
The DNA here is from genome assembly GCF_000687285.1 of Phaethon lepturus. Classification (NCBI taxonomy): domain Eukaryota; kingdom Metazoa; phylum Chordata; class Aves; order Phaethontiformes; family Phaethontidae; genus Phaethon; species Phaethon lepturus. The sequence goes on from NW_010539871.1 coordinate 13,997, forward strand.
ATCTGGGGTTTGATGAACCTTCCTGGATCTTTACAATGTTTTTTACGTAAATAGAGACAGTCAGGATACCAGTTTGCATCCCACCTGAAAAAAAAGCATTTCCTTACAGCACTGAACATGAAAAAAATGGGGGCATGGGCAGAGTACAATACTGAGGGGAAAATACCACTCAGCAGGTCACTTCCAAGACCTCCCAAGCACCCCTTCTTCTCCTTGTGTGACTTTCTCATGTGTATGAAGTCTGAAAAAGGAAAATGCTGAACTATTTTGTTAAGCAATAATGAAACTGGACTTAATTTTCAGGTGTGTGCATCAGCTTGTGTGTGCATCACGCACGCGTATATATACGTCTCTGCAAGCATACCTACCCCTAGCATTGTTTTGGGAGATGATAGCTTTGACCATCCAAACTTCATTGCCAAATATTTCAGAGGTGACTCAAGGCAAAACCACTAGTCTGTCTTACTATTTTGAATTTTCAGAACTGAATAAAATAGGCAGTATTCATGTACGGTCCCTTTTCTTGTGTTTATCTCGGGCACCGGCTGCATTATCGCTGCTGTAAGCATGTACTTCCAGAGTCAAAGAAAATGTTGTTTCTAAAAACAGAGTTTGCACTTAAACCCAACCCTCCTCTCCCATTCCCTGTGCTTCATTTTCATTTGAACTTCAGTCATTATTTGTACTGCATTATAGACCACTGCAGTATTTTATGGTTCTATTAAAATGCTGTCCCCATCACTTCTGCATATCAAAACCTCTAATTACAAATCATAAAGACGCAGGGCAGGAAGTTCTTTGCTTTCCATCTGCTTTTCATTAAACTACTCAAGCCAGCCAAATCTATGGACAATTAAACAACACAGGGAGTTCTATGTTTGTAAATTCCTTCATGGCAAAAGAGCTTTATGCTGCAGATACAAAAGGTCCTACATAAAGTTTGCATGTTGATAAGTACTGTCTTATCAAGCCTAAATCTAAAACGTCACATTAATTCTAGATGAAATACCCTGCTAATGTGGAGTAAGGACAAAAGCTCCAAGTGGTTCCTTTTAGAAAAGTCTCTATTCCTTGGGAAAAGCCAATGTGATGTTTCAATCGTAGGTAAAGGGAGAAAATTAACTGATGTGGATATTTACGTATATGAGCAATACCCTGTAAGTTTAAGCCATAGATTAGAATGCACTAAATGCACGGAGTATGGGCGAGGAAAACGCAAGCTCTTCCGCACTATCCCAGCAATGCAATTCCTAGCGAGGCTCTGAAGGGGCCGCTTGGAAGGATCCAATGTCACATTTCGTGCTGCTTAAGCCACGCGGGGTGCTCCAGCAACTCATTTCTGCCCCTGTGCCACCTTCCTGGACTGTGCTGACACGGCACCCGGCTCCTGCAGCTGTGCGGTAACCCAGCCCAGACAACTGAAACGCCTTCCTCCCCCTTCATCTTCTCACCCCTTCTGTACTTCACACATCATTTTTTCCTCCAGGCAGAGAGCCTCCTCGAGTTCTCCAACATCACATTCAAGGTGCCTTAACTATGGGAACCTTCTTCCCGACTCCTTCTAGTTCCCTCCAAGTCACAACTTCTGTAACAACCAAGGAAGAGTCTTCCAGGCTTCTGCCTCCACCATGCAAGTACTGTTACTTCCCAAGGTGGAAAAAACAGAAAGCATAACGCTACAACGAAATGGTATCATAAATTCTGTGTGCAGAGGAAGGGCAGGGAAGGATTACAGAAACAGCAATCCTTACATCTGAAAGCTCGTTAGTGTTCTTCTAGAGTAGGCTTTTGCCTTTAGTTGTACCCACAGAACAACCACCAGGGAAGGTCAACAGGGACAGCCTCGTGACTTGGCAATATCTTTCAACTTACTACTTTTAATAGGACTTGGGCTTTTGGTATCAACTTGGTAAAAAACATTTCCCAGGATTGAAGGAGGAAATCCACCCCCTAGTGTGTTGTTAAAGCCAAATAGAATCTATTGATCTATGCTGCTTCATTATCTCTCATTAAAGCATAGCAAGAAACTACTCGCTAGCAGCTCATGACATTTAATTGCCTGAGCCATATTTAATAATAAAGACTTGCTTATGATTGTATCTATGAGCCTAGCCTGTATTTAGATTTGAAGTTGCCCTTGTCTACATGCTTTAGCTGATAGAGTGCAGAAGTGACTGATCACAGTATTTAGAGATCAACTTCAAACAACAAAAGGCAGATACTGAATTTGTGGAATGACCACCTGCTGCAGCGCTTTGAATTGCCAGTGATCTCTGTGACATTGATTCTAGCAAATGCATTTGCATGTTCCCAGGAATAACAAAGGCTGGAGATACCAGGGGCTTTTATTTCCCTAAACTGTCAGCTCTTTGAAGCACGCAGATTAATGCGGTGCGCTGATAGCTTCGGGTGTTCATGACTTTCTACCACTGAACCAAAAGTTCCAAGCTGTAACACAAGATCTGATAAAATGCATTTCCCTTTGTAAAAGTCAACCTTTTGAATCACATCTATTTGTTTTAAAATATCAAGTCAGCAATCTTACAAGAGAAGGAACATCATTAAAATAGAGAAAATAGATGAAAAGAACACCAGTTCACCAGCTTTCCAACTCAGCTTGCCAGCTGCATAACGTTTTAAGAAAGCAACTGCAAACTGCTATCTCTTGATACTGAATCTATAGAGATCTACCTTTATAGGTATGAATATATAGTATTTTTTTTAATTGGAAGAATAAAAGAAAAGGTTCACCACCAGTAGATTCTGCAGAGATCTGTTATGCCAGCACACCTAACTGCAATCACTTCCAGTGTATACTAGGATGACAGCAGAATCACATCCAAGATCTCATTTTCTATTTATTTTTCCCTTCCTCAGCAGAGCTTGGTATTAATTTGCCTGTGTTTCACACAACACAAAACTGTCCAGAAGGCAGTAGAAAGTACATGGAGTCACATACCCAGAGCAGAAGCAATTAGGATTCCAAGTTCTGTTATATCTGACTTTCTCCATCAATCCCCAAACTGACAGAACCTTCAAGTACCTAATTAAGCTATTCCATCTAAGTCAGCATAAACATTTTTGGGTCGCCTGTATGTTCTGTATGCAAAAAAACCTGACACACAACACTCTCTGGACACCAAGAACTGGGACGTTGCATGGAATCACTGGTTACAGATTGCTGAAGGAACCTTAAATCCTTACAAGCTTAAAGTCTTTCAAATCATGCAAGGGATGGACCTCGATACTAGCTTACAGAACACCGCCGATGAAAAGACATTCAATAGTGGCAACTACGCAGAGAGAGGTAACGTGTGGATGGTCAACACACAGAAAGGAGAACATGGTATGTATAAAGCATGATCAATACACAGAGTATAACACGGTATGTATAGAGGAGATATGAAACACGGAACATCAAAAAGATAATGCCGTTTTATTTCACTGCATCATAAAACTTAATATACGTACCTGGTTTTGGCACAGAATTGGTCACGGACTGAGGAACTTTGTCGTTAATTAGTTCAACACACTCACTAGGAAAAAATCCAACCTGTAAAAAAAGAGAGAGAGGCAGAATACTGAGCATGGTGTTTTTAAGGTCTGAACTGTTGAAGTGGCAACTGTTAAAAGATTTTCCTCGAACTCTGCTTGTCTGATGCTCCATAACATTACCCAACATAAAACGACCAGCACAAGAGCAGTAATTTTTCAAAGTGATGCAGCCAAAACTTCTACAAACCAAATAATTAGTTCTGTAAAATACGGTTCTAAGTCTAAGCTTAGTACACAGGACACAGCTTGCAACAGGGAGGGGAGAGGACAAGTGTGCTACACACCCTTAAGTCTTAAGTGGAACTCGAGAGAGAGACAGAGAGACTTGAGCTGGGTTTCATGCACCTGGCTGCATGTCTGCAACACGAAAATAAATGAAGACAGCAAGACGTTTCAGCTCTTAGCATCTCAACTATCTGTACTCAAATCTCACCAACACTTGACCTTTTTTCACTGTCAAAATACCATGTTCACAAGCATTTTAACATTTTATTCCTTTAGAAATCAAATAGGAGTCAATGTATTTGCATGTCTGTCTAGTCCCACTAAAGAAAAATGCATATTCTCGTATGATAAGTTAGAAGACACTTTGAACGCACAAAGCTCTCTACTGTGTCCTAGCCTTACCGCGTGTTCTTGGTCTGATGAGCATGGGTAATAAGTGATACTCCTGAAGCATTCAAATTAAGTGTGTTTAAAGATCTTGCCAAAAAAGTTCAACGTGGTTTTAGTTAGACTGAACTCAATTCAGTCTTAGAACTGAGAACAGGTTTAATAAAATATACATAGAGAAAAATGAGTTCTACATTTCTAAGGAAAAACCCAGCAATTTGACTAGAAAGAAACACAAGTATTTTTAGAAGAAACAGCATGATGTAGCAAAAAAATCTGGCGAGAGCCAGAGCTCCTGGTGTGTACTCTCGTATCTGCTTCTGAACATGGACGAGCCAGAGCAACCACTGCGCCTCAGTTTCCCTATCAGCAAGGGCCAAAGGAGAATAGTGCCACATATCCATTACTGAAAACTGATTTGAGAGAACAGCTGGCAAACATACTGCACAAGCTGCTAAACCCTTACGATTTATCCGTGTATCTGCTAACCAAGCCGAAACAGAAAGAATATTCCAGAAACAAACCCCAGAGCCAAGACTCTCCTTAGCAAGTATTTGAAGGTGCTTCAAAAGCAATGACCCACCCTGGGCTACCACATAGCAGCGCTATGCAAAAAATTTTGACAACCACTGAATGCAGCTTCTCTGCTGCCAGCATCACTGACAGTGAAGACATCTCCAAGGGCCAAGGTCCTGCGATTGATTACTGCCAAACGCTAATTTGCAGCGTTCCTGCACTGACCTTTTAACACAGCGTTTTTCCCTGCATCCCCCCTAAGTCAGGAATGCTGGAGAGACCATCTAAACAGGCGTAAGGGTTAAAGACTAGAGTACGGGGCGGGTCTTCACGGTTTGTGGAAATAGGACGTGCCTGCAGAAATTCATAGGCCACTCAAAGGTCTCCGTATCTGGGGAGAAGTGAAATTATTTCCCTTTCACTGTTTAAGGATTCAGGCTAAGATGTGGCCAGACGGGAGTTTTACACTTCCCAGCATGGCAACCTTCTCTCCACTTCACAGTGTCTTCCCTCCTACTCTCGTCCCAGGCGAAAGTCAAGCCAGACCAGAGCCTCTGGCAACTTTTATCCTTAGTCCATATTCCCATACCTTCTGTCTCGTATCCTACCTCCTCACCCAACACAGCTTCTGTACGGTGACATGTAATTCAAGCACCACCACCCTTCTGAGACCCCCCAAGGCAGAAGCAGGATCTCCTGCCCCTGTCAGGCATGTGATTTGGACAGCTGAAAGCATCAAGTCACTGCAGGCAGCCACAGCTTGGTCAAGTGCTGCGACAGTGCATGGCAGAGAGCCAGCCGACGGGCCCCGAGCTCGGCTCCAGAGAAGAACCGGGCCAGGACCGCTGCCAGCCGTGTTAGCACATCGATGAAATTCGCTGGAGCCACCAGGCAGTCAGCACTGTGAGTCTGGCAAACAGTCCCTTCTCTGTTTATTCGTCTTACACTATTCCCTTTTGTCTCCAACGAGACAAAAAAAATAATCTCCTTCCTACTCCAAGTTGATTTTCACTCATGAACATCCAAGCAACTTAGCAGCAGTGGCATGCATAGTGCGTCCAGGTAGACACTGCAGACTTTGAAACTATTCCAAATTCCCTAAGGGAAGCAATAGTTAACAGTAATAGCAGATAACTTCTCCTTCCCACACCCTACACCCTCAAAACCCAGCAAGGCAACGTTTTGTCCGAGTAAGAGGACAAACTGTAATCCATCATACTTAACGTTACAAGACTTGGAATATGCTTGTTGTGAAGACTATGCCAGCACGGGAACAGAACTCGTAAGAGCAGCACTATGGATCAGTAGACCTTGCTTCTGATCTATGGCTCCCTGTGATTGAGACTGGCCCGTGCACTACGCTTCTGCTCACGTGACTCACACAACCGAAGAACCGATCCAAAAACCAAGATAACGTATGGCTTCACCCAACCACTCACTCAGCCGGGTGTGCCAATTTTGCAAGGAGATGATATCCTGCAGTTATAGAACGTAGCGGTGATTTTTGTGCAGTTTACAGACGGAAATAGGCCAGTTAGCACAAGAAAACCGGCATGAGTACTAGCATCACATAGCTCAGTGAAGCCGCTTTGCTAGGAGATGCTGAGAAACAGGCTGACTGGTACATACACAAAAAGCACTGGTATTTAAACAATATACATTATATGGTTTTAAAATACTTTACTACAGCTAAGAGTCTCTCTTGGACATTTCCTGTGCAACAGATGCAGGAGACAATTTTTAAGTTAGGAAAAACATCCACATCCAGTGAAAGTCTCAGGCCCATCACACAAACTATACATTTGGGAGACTCCATAGCTGAAGTGAAACAGTTTCTTTCATTCTCAATGCTTTGAGAACTTCTTCTAATTGCCCACGAGGTCTGAGACGTGTAAAGAAACCTGAAGTACTTAGACACCAACCTTCCATTAATCATAATGAAAAATGGTGGATCTAAATCCAACCCAAAATCCCACACTGTAATCAAAAGCTCGTTTGCCTTTGATTGTTAACATAATGTTTCTCCTCTTTCTGGATGCTGAATGTACAATGCTACACATGAGTTTAGAAATGAAAGAAGTCCCAAGGTGGTTATGCTCTGCTCCTAGACATCTCGGAACCTTTCCCAAATAAAATACTATGCCTGTTCTCAATGTATCATTTTTGTCATGTTCACAACTAGTAATTATATGGGATTTTTTCGGGAAAGAAAATTTTTACTTGGGCCAGTGTTGACAAGCTCTCTGACGTTAACTTACTGGTAACAGTTCTGATAACTTACATTTTCTGACGTATTTATTCTAACTTTTCCTGCAAGATTCCCAAGAGCTCATCTTCAGGGTCATAACCAGGGTCATTGTGCCTCATTCCCACCCACTTAAAAGATGATGCTTTTCCTCCCATGGAAAGCTTTCCATGGTTTTGTATAAATAAAGGAGTTTAGTCCAAGAGTTAATCTCAACAGATGTAGCAAGGCACTATTAGAGCTTGAGCCAGGATTAAAGGATTTGGCAACGTACAAAAATTAATAGCCAGGGTTCTATGTATTTAGATAAATACAAGGTCATCTAAAGGTTAAAAAAATCACTACACACCTTAACCGAAGGAGGAAAACACAGGCTACCATTATATGCAAACATTTCTGCAACAGCTACTACATCTTTTTTTCACTTTTATACCAGTATCTGCTAAAACTGGAAGGTACATGAGGCTTTAAGGGGAAAAGTCATAATTTTCAGTGTATGAGGAGGGAATTAAAACAAACGAGAAAGCAGCAGTAAGATAAATGGCAAATGAAACTTTGAGGCATTTTGATTGTTTTTTAGTTTTGACATAGGCTAAAGTACAGGTTAAATTTCATTCACGATTTTTTCTCTTTTACTTTTAAATCACGATAGGCTAGCAAAACCTAAGAGTGAAACATCAACTTTTTGTTGTTTGTTGGGCTTTCATGAGCAGAATTTTCACTATGCTGTTTGCCAAGTACCTACGTAGTAGTGGCTAAGGCAGAGAGCAGGGCAGCCTCACCTCGTTTCCCAAAACACAGCTGGCGTACCAGTGCAGCTCCCGTTAAGAAGGCACCCACCCTTTTAGAGGGGCACCAGGTATAGGAGGAATAGGAGTGTTAGTCCTCTTATCCTGAACTCTTGTAAAAGAACATCCTGGCCACAAAACTCTTCTAATTTCTTTTATTCACAAAAAAAAGAAGTCTGTGCGGGACGGTAGATGTTAATTATCCATTCCTGACGGGTGGGTCAGCTCTACTTCGGGCAAGTAGGTGAGGCTGGTCGAAGGTTCTTCCTTTAACACTCCCGCCTGCCGGAGCGGCTGAGCTAGCAGGCAGCGGAACGCTGAACGTCACTACCGAAGGCGACACACGGCGAGGTGTGAGAAATCTCTGCTGCCCAGCTCGACAAATGCATTCACTCCCACGGTGCTCGCTGGCTGGGGACGGCGAGGGAAACGCCAGCACACGCGTACGACTGCCCGTGCCTCCAGCAAACGGGCAGAGCGGATGTGTGCAGAGTAGGAAACTCGTGGCATATCAGTTCAGACATCATTTTGCCCAAGCTGTTACTGCAGTTGGCGCCGTTCCACAAATGGAAGTGGCCATCTGGCTGAGAAATGACGTCACTGGTGACATGTCCACTGGGCTCTTGCACATCGCCTGTTTTGCAGGTGATATCATTCACCAGCCAGATGGCTGCCTCTTGCACCGACTTCCCAAATCAATGCACGTGAACCAGAAATCGAAATTTGGCCGCTCTCTTAAGAACTGGTCTTTCCAAAGTGACACTAGCCACAAAAACGTGCTCAGCCTTCCCGGGCCATTTTTACTAATCGGTACCCTACGTTCACATCACATACATGTTATTTATTAGAAAATGATGCACAAAAGGAAGAAAAAGAAGCTCTCAACTAAAAGCCAGTTTTACTCCTGGCCAAATCCAAGACTGAACACGTCCCTTTTTGGGAAATCCATTCAGTCTTCAAGTTCAAGTTCAGCATGGAACACGGTTTGAAAGCAAGGGCCTGCAGTTTCACAACCAGTTCAAGCTCAAGTAAGCACAGGCTGGTTAAAAAAACAGTCCGGTCCAGCTCTGGTTACACACACTCCTGCGCGTTGCTTTGTGTCACCTCTAGCAGCTGTGCAGCTCGCTGTTGTGCAGTAGCGCAACTAATGAAACTATACCCCAAAGACAGAATTATTCAGAACATCAAAAGGCAGTTGTGCATCAAAAACGGGTCTGTCCCTAGCGATTCAGCTGTCTGAAACAGAGTTACCGATTGAAAAGACAAAGCATGAAGAAAAAGAAGAGAACAAATAGGGCTGGAAGGCTGTTAATGTGGAGGTGGCTGTAATTTAGGCAACAATCCCACAATGAAAGCAGTGACTCACGAAGGGCATTTGAAAAGAAAAAGGCTTGAGGAAAAATGTCTTAGAAACCATTTAACTTTAACCAGAGAAAAATGATAAGAAGCCTAGTGGGTTGTTTTGTTCCGCATAGGATTAAGTGTCTTGTGCCACAGTCGTTAGATCAGGTATTGGTAGAAAGGCACCCGCAACTGCAGCGCGGAAATCTGAAGGATAAGGAAAATGGTGATTCATTCCCGAAGGATAGCTCCGGCTGGCAAAGAATAAATTGACTTCCATGATGAATCAAAGCTGCAGTTCAAACTGAACGTATTTGCAGCCTACCAGATCTGCGCTTCTGTTGATGCCTGTAGAGCTGCCTCTCGTTCCTTTGCACAACACAGAGAACCCCCCATTCTAATAATGGGGGGACACGCGGAAACGGATGCACTTCTGCCCGGACACACGCGAGTCACAGCTGGTTTAAATGCACAAAACCAGGTAAGTTCTTTTAAGTCGAGAGGTAATTTTTTTTTCCACATTCGGCAAAACCTTGCTCTCCTATCGAGACATGATGTACAATGTAAGCTGTGGTCTATTTGATAAAACCCTGGTCCTTTCCTAGCACAAAGCAAAAACCTGAGAAGTAACAGAAATACACTGTCCGAACATTTGGCCTTTGGACCTCCTGCTTTTATCTGCTCTCGGAACCACAACTGCCTGGCAAGACAGCCTTTGCTGATTTATTTTATTAATTGACTGGATCAACAGATTGCTATCATGTCTACAATGGTTATCGTTCCTAAATGGGAACAGAATTGTTTGCCTATAATAAATGCTTTAAAGGCTGCACAGCTTCATCAGTTCTTACATATATAAATATTACTATAGCAACATTTTTCACCTATACACTCTTTTTACGTGTTCATCAAGTAAACTTCTCGTTTAACTGATGTTAAAAACATTAAGTTACTGAACTGTAACACAGCTCTAGGTCTGGTGTATCAACATCAGAGAGAAATTTCCTTTCTCTGAATTCTCTTCTCGCTGCAGCAGTTAGTACGGTCAAAAAACTCCATTTGCGCAGGAAATGTGCTTTTTCTGTACACTCATGGCTTATGGGCCCTAAACTTGAAACACAGGTTGAAAAACCCTCTCCCTCTTTGTACAACACTAGAATTTGCATTTCTTGGTAGCTGATGGTGTTTCATGGAAATGAAAAGCTCTGATAAGTACATTTCAAAGAAATGACAAAAACTGTCAATTCCCAGGAAAAATGCTCCTCTCTGCAAATCACTGAAGAGATATGTTTATGCAGAAATAACTGAGTTAGCATAGCTTATGAAATTACTGCCTGTCAACTGCGATACAGCTGTTGAAAACCACCTCTGAGCTAACTAGCTTTGCTCTGCAGTCAGCAGGAGCGGAGAGCATACAGATGGTCCGTTACCCTGTCCCAGCTGACAGGCAGTAACTTCTTAAAACACACTAACTTCATTTTCTGCGTTAGTGCAAACACATCCTGAGAGCTTCTGAAACATATATTACGGCTGCAGCATTTCCAATAGTGTGGTTCAGTGGCCATGATCCCATTCACATTGTGAAAGACTCTTGCTTACAATTTAAGACGCCAAGATTATTCCACCCCTAATTTTCTGTTATGCCAAAATACGGTGCTCTATTTCTGCAGCTGTTCAGATCTGTTGTGTCAGTAGACTGACTGCGCATGGATACAAACCCCTTTTCAAGCGGTTTGCTCATCAACATATCTTTATGCTGGGAAAGCACAATAGGATTGCTCTGATCTGAGAGACAGAAGGCAGTGACAAACTGCAAAAGAGCTCCCTTGCTTCTTGTGTCTTCAGTCACCGGTGATGCTCTTCATATCTAGTCACAGTTTCAGCCAGCCTGATGGCAAGCAGGGAGCTTGCACTGAATAATGGGATCTGCATCCTGCACGGGGCTACCATACACTTGTAATCAATCAGCTTTGTGCAAAGTGTCCACGCTCTTGCACAGATCACAAAGTAGTTTTGTTTCACTGATTCACTTGGAAGTCAAATGCAGCATAGCCTGATCATTCCAAGTAGTACTAAAACATTTCATTAATTTTTGATAGTACGGCAAATACAGCTGTAGGGCTCCTAAGAACAGAACAAAAGTCCTGCAAAGATGTAACACAGTTCAAAACTAGAGGAACGGTCAAGTTTGTTCACGAAATATCAATGTGTTAACTCCAGAAACAAATTTCATTTCAGAGCAGGTGTCAAATGTCCACGCTGCTCTGATTTTACAAATGAGATACTATCTGAATTCCCACATCTGATACAAAGCCAACAAAAGCTGTATCTCATGTGCTCTGGCTAATCGGACCGAAATGTAATCGTATAACTAACCCTCCGTTCAGATGGGATTTGTAGTGTGTGGAGATCCAATCGCACACAGTCCTGGTATTAACGACAGCAGAACCACAATGTGGATCTGGCACAGAAATGTCTGTTAGGGAAAACCTGAGGTACTTTGAGAAGACTTTGCAGGCCAAAATATCCAAGCGTCTGGTCAGTTCTGACCCTCTCCAGAACAAACTCATAATTCCACCTTAGTCACAGGCAGCAACTGCAGTATGAAAATCCCTCCTACCTGAAAGGAGCTGAAGCGTGAGACACTACAGTGTGAGAGGGTAGAAAGTCATTTACCCCAACCCTCAGCAGCTTTTGGGTTTTGTTTTGTAAACAGAGACCTTTTTTTTTAATTAAATTGCCCAATGAGACATTCCAAGCTAAGGAATAACAACTTTTTTGGAAGGAAAGTACCATTTTGACGCAAAAGTTTTGGTACCCACTTCTGAGGTATGTTTAGCATCTTTTGAAAATTCAGTCTAAATCTCTCTGCTATGACATTTAGAGACTGGTAATATTGACACTACACAATAAATGCAGACATGAAAGCCCAGGCCAGTTGGGTGGCTTGTCCAAGTCAGTGGCAGTGTCTTACCCACTGGCTTTCTCCAAACCCTCTGTTCTGCCCGATCTAGTTTTAGACAGCGGAAGGAACGGGATGATTTGAATAACGGTGTCAGCTGCCTTGGAGGGGGCGCGACATAAGCTTCCGCTAACATCAGGCCAGCTGTCGATGAACGGGTCATGGCTACCCCTAACTCGCACAGTCAGGTAGAGAGATGACTTCCTACGACGACCACGCATCTGCTTGTAGCCCAAGTCCAGAGAGACAGGGGAAGTCCTCTTACACCAACGCAGGGACGCCCTGCTTACATCCATATGTAAACCTGTGCAGGCACAGCAGTTCGATAAACACACTGCTGAGTTTCCTGCCTTTATTTAAGTTGCACTCTCATGTCTGATGCTTGTGCCTACCTGAAATCCATGTTTGCCTCTCCACCATGTGGTCAGCTCCTTTGGTGGCATATCAATAACAGACACTATGTCTCCCACCTGCAAAAGATTGGCAGAATCAATCCCAGCTTGCCATGTGGCTAGGAGGAAAGCACAACTCAAATAACTGCATTCTTCAGCACTGCAAAAAAATGTAGAACTTGTAAGCAACTGCACCAATGCCAATCTTAAGACATTTGCCTTTGTAAAATCCAACGGTGAGGTAGGAGAGTTACTGCATTATACCACATGCAGGATACAGCTGTTCATAAGGGAACAATTCTCAAAAGCAGCAGGATCTCTGCCAAAGGGTAGAGAACGTCCCGATTAAACTGCAGACAAAAGTAAGCAGTGATGGTGTGAAACACTTCAGAAAATATCTTCAAGTAGCTGAACTAATTTTTACTACATGCCCTCTATTACATGTACGTAGGCATTGACATATGTCTTTTTCTTTTCTTTCACAGCAAAAAGTTAAGAGCTCCCTTTGCTGTTCACAAACTGGCCCATGACATGTTTTTCTTACTTAGAAAATGAACATGAGTGGTGGTGTGGTGTTACACAACCAACTTACGGCAACAGGAACAAAAATGATCAAGGAGAACAAACAGGTTTTCTGAAGCTTTGCTCATTCCCATAAAAAATGTAATACTGCAATAGTTCAAAAGGAAATCAGTATAAGCAGTACTAAATTTGCCTTGGTGGGAATCGAGATCTGTGTGGCCTCTATACCACAACATGAGACAGGCCAGAGCAAAAGGGGCAGAACCTAAATAAATACTGCAGCTAGGCATAGCACAACTTGGTAACAGTGATGCCCAACTTTTACCAGATCTTTTACACTGATGGATCTCAAAGTGCTTTACAAAGAAGATAACACGTCCCCGTTTTTCAGATAGGGATAACTGAGATATAGGGAAGTGATCTCCTCTAGGGAGTTGCAAACCAACAGCAAAGTAAAATTTCCATTAAGGAAACTGCTGTCACCACAACGAGCAGAGAAGCCAGGTATTTTCCGCAGGATCGGGGAGCAAGTGCCAGTCAGCTGCTTTTGCAACTGCCTATTAGAATTTAATAACAGCCTAAACATGAAGAGATAGTTTGGGTTAGGGAACAGAATGCATCACTGCAGAACAACCGATCACATTCCACTTCTGTTCTGCCAAGGCTTCTCAGCGCGTAAGCTTGGAAAGCCACGCGTGCCTTGGTTTCCCCGCTTGTACATTATCCCTTGTAACAACTCGTCGGACTGCGTGACAGTTGCAAGGCCAAGTTAGCCTGCTGGCACAGAGCTGTGAGATTTACAAGCAGCGAGTGCCATCGCAGTGCTTTCATTAATACTGAGACACTGACAAAGAGCCTGTATCCCGTACCGCGTGCATTTTCACCTGGAAGGTGACGTACCCACACGTCTTTCTGATAAGCGCGGTTCTTTGGTGTATATTAATAATTGCTTCGATTTTGAATACGAACAAAATCCTGGCAGCACTAGACTACCACGATTATTTTTACTTCCTGCGCTGCATGCTGAGAAGCCGATCACAAAAACTCCTTCGGGCACTAACTGTTTTTCTTTACGCTTTTTTGTGTAACGCTGTGAATACTCCATCGATAGAACCGCTGCACGTAAACAATCAGAGCATAAAAGATTACTCTGCTTTCTGAGTAGAACAGACAAGAGCCAGACACCCAAAGACTTCCAGGGTCTGATCTTCCAGATCTTTGCTCCACAGCAGATCCTACTCTCCGTCAAGTAAGACTTTCAGAACGGTTTTAGATTATTACCTGCCCTTTAAGTATCAAATTCTTTGACAGTCTGGTTCTTTTCATGGGAGCAGAAACTCTGAAAATGGTTTTAGACAGGGACTTGCTAACAGAAACACAGGTTGCATAAAGTGGCCAATGAATAATTAAATTGGCACGTGTCCACGTACTCACATATGTGGACAGTCTTCCTGAACAGATACAACATACTTTTAATACACTGTACAGTACGAACACTGTGGGCTCTGCTGCTGCTCAGAGACCAGGCTAGAGTACTTGGCAGTATCTGCTTAATCAGAAGATACTAATGCCAAGTAAAGCTATATTTTAAAGATGACTGAACTCCTGCCTGTGTCCAACCCACTGCAAATTGAGTATTTAATGAATCTTCTAAGCTTCACCTCACAAAACACTCTGAAAGTGTCTGAAGATATTGTTGATGCACGCGCACGCACACAGAGACACACGGCGTTACAAGCTCCTTTAATTACTTACCTCAAAGGACAGTTCGTCTGCTGCTTGAGCAATATATCTCTTAATAACATGGGCAGCAGCGATAGCAGGAACGTTAATGGACGATTCCTCATGGACTAGCAGGTGATTCCCCTTGTTATCAATCTGAAATAAAGAGCACAGGAGACCGTGAGGTAGCTGGGGACAAGCGAGGAGGCATTTTCTTGGTGCTCATCCACAGCAGGGACTTCAAGCTGATTCACGGAGACAGCACAGCTCGGGGCCCCCCGAGGAGAGCAGCGCGGAGAGACGGTGCGGGGCACAGCAGAGACCGAGAGGAAGCAGAAGAGCAATTCACAGGGTATTTCAGAAGGTCGTGTGTCCCCATCCAGCTAACGAGAAAAATGCTGTATTTGTGCATCTTTGTGTACAAACAGTAACAAGAGAGTGAATGTTTACACCTCCCTTTAACACCAAATTGTATTCTTTTGCCTGAAGTACGTAAACTGGCGATACAAAAATGACTACAAAAATTCTCTGCAAAGTGGAATTAATGCTCAAGAAGAGGCCCTGAGGTAGAGGAAATGCCCTCAAACCGAAAACTAGTGTCACTTTTCAACTTTCTCCCACCTTTTTATTTCTTCTGAGAAAACATGGCTCCCACCCCTTGCTACAATCATCAACCTACTTTCAAAATTCCTCAATTTTCACGCTCACGTAAAATTTTGTAAGATTCTCAGTTAATCAGAAAGGTTTATTCAGTATCCCAGCAAATCTATTGCAAATGCAATCTCTTGGGCCACCGCATTGCTGTAAATTCTGCAGTTTCGTTTTTCTCTATAACTTCCTTCCTCCCTTCATGCTGAGGAGGTTTCCAAGATTTTTCTCATCCCAAAGGATTTCAGGGTGAGGAGCATATCAGCGGGGAAAATTGCAGGAAAACGCACTCAATCCTTATCACAGCCATTTAAAAATGAATTGCAACAGTCTAATAATAGTTGTTTCTATTCCTGGTGTGCAGCAGTATCGTCAGACAATGGAAAGACACACATATTTCTACCCAGACTCATCAGCAACAGCACGGCTGACACAGGCAGGTGGCCTTGACCACTTAGCTCCATTCTTTCCTGCACTCCTTGCCCAATAGTGTCTATTGTTTAAGATGGTAGAAGACCATTAGCAGAGAAACCAAAGCTGCAGCTGCAATTCACAGTATACAAACAGTGCCCCTGCAAGCACAACGCAGGCTCTGTTGAGCGGTTTAACCAATGATGGCAAACGGGAGCAGATAATATTTATTGTTTCTGCAGCTCTCGCAAGGAAAAAGAAAAGAAAAGAAAAGAAAAGAAAAGAAAAGAAAAAAAAAAAAAGAGGGCAGGCAAACACTGTCACAGAGACAGCTCCAGTAATTTTAGAAACTTGCTACGCTTGCAGTATTGCCTGGCCAAAAAGGAGTGTAAGAACATCTGTGCTTTCTGCAACCTGTTACTCGGAGACTTCAGCCACGAACTGGACTTTCGCAGGTGGTCCAGTGACCCATCACTGCTTCGCTAGAATTGCCACCTCCATTTATTTGCGAGTATCAGCAGAATGAGATGTCTTTGGGTGACAAAATCCAAGCAAGAGGGGAAAAAAGCTCCTGTATTCTCAACATTGGATCTGATTCTGTTTGTACTATAACTTTTGTGGCCACCTACCTGCCTGCAACAGGGAAATGAAGCTTTTAGGATAGCATTCCAGTGACACCAATAGGTCTGGAAGGTTTACAGCTCTTTCTGGAAAGGCAGGAGAGCACATTTGTGGCTTGCTCTGCTGCTGAGGTCAGGAAACGAAGAACAACCTGAGCTTCGTACTATACCTCCATCCATGTGAGAGCAGGCCCACAGTTTATCTTGTTGCCTGCGATTGTTGAGAGACGTGACAGGTAAGCCATCAGCATCTGGGTGACAAGCTGGAACAGAAAGAAACAGCCACACAGTTTTTCTGTTAATACACCATAGTTTGGAGAGTCTTCTTCAGACCTGGAGAGACCATAAGTTATCCATTGCCATAGGCAAGTGTTACAGAAATGTATTCCCTTTTGCAAGGAAAGCTGTCACTTGAAGGAGGGCAGCAAACTATACACGGTGTTACAATGATTACACACAAAAAAATCCGTAAAGCAGCAGCTCCCTGCCAAAGTAGTAATGTTATTTTCATAAGATATGTAGATTTTCATAATTTCCCTTGTTAAGATACCTTAAATCTAAAGCCCTCCTCTCATGGATTTCACATACAAACAAATCATTTGTATTATGGCCATCAAACACATCTGAGAACCATTTAGCAAAACAAAACACCGGCTGCCATTGCCACCCAAGTGCAAATCCTTAAGAACGTGGCAACTCTGACTGACCCTTTCATGAAACACTATTATTTCAAATAGTAGAAGAGGGTTTTAAAAATAACCTTAGCAACGTCCCGTCTAGAATAGTAAACTTGCTTTTATTAAAGAGAAGCTAGTGAGGTCTTTCCAAAGCTTCACAGTGACAGTGTTATAAAGCAGCATTGCAGCTCAGAGTTTGTGGGACCGTTTAAAACACCGTTCTCCTCAAATATCTCTTCAAATGTGGTCAATTCAAAATAAAACATAGAGTATGAGACACCACACAGCTGCAGAATTATGTTTCACAGCAGTAGCGCTCTTTAACGTCTTTAGGTCTTCTGTGCTTAGATATAGTGCAGATTTTCAGCCTCGTGCTACATATCAAATCAGTTGTACAAATAAAGATGTAAGAGACAGAAATTCCTAAAATACGATTTTCAAAAATAAACCCAGGAATTCATTGTCCTAAATATCGCTTCTTCTGCTGAATTTAAGAGACTAGAATCTCTAAATTCTCTTCAGAAATAGTCTGTGTTAAACCAAAGCAACAAATAAATCAGAGTCTCTGATGAGAAACGGGACCACGTTATCAACTTCCTATATGCAATGGCAAAAGCCCTGCAGACTTCAGTGGGGTACTGATTTCAGCCACTGTGTGCTGCTCAAAAGCAATCAATCCTCAGCCGCTCGGCACCGAAAGAACACAGATTCTGCTTTATAGATCCTGCATGGATTCTGCTTGGAATGGCCTCAATTTCCTCATTTCCCTTTTCAGCTACGCATCTCGTGGGCAGGCAACACCAGCTTTCCGACGCAGCCTGTCAAGATTTTTCTGCACTTGTGCTTGATGGTAGGGGACAAACATACAACTACAGGTCGCAGAGATACGTGACCTGTGAAATGATGCAATGGGCACTGCCCGTCACTGTAATACGCGCTCTTCCCCCAGACAAGACTGAGGCCAAACAGTTTTGTTATGCTCTACTGGCTCAAATAACCTCCGTGGCCACGCATTACATTGCCTCCCTCTCCACATCTTCTGAAACGATGCAGCCGAGATGCACCTGCTACTTCCCAGAAGATTATTTGGGATATGAATAAATCCCTAAATTATCAACAAGCAAGAAGCCAAAGGAATTCCTGCTCACCAAATTCCAGGTGAAGACAGTAAGTCAAGAAATGAAAAATACTTCTTACTCATTTAGGAAAAAAACACTCTTTAAGCTTTTTAAAGGCCATTTAAATAATGCACTAAAGCAAATGCTCTTAAAAACCAGCTTCCTTAATTTTTATTTTATAAATATAAGCCTAGCATTCCAAATGGTATTACTCTTGCAGTGCTGTGGCCCTGGAACAGCATGATTTCCTAGCAATGCCAAGGTGCTAACGTTAAGTCAGGAAATAGCCACGTCATTGAAAAAGTTTCCAAAGACATAACAAAATTCTTGTCAAAGGTACTAACAGGACAGCTTCTTTCCTGACACTCTCAATAACCATTCTGCATTTAGCAGCACATTCATTCAGGGCATTTCCCTTTAGATCATGGAAATTAAGGGTAGAAAAACCATACTGATGGTATTACTAGTCATCAATTTCCAAATCTAATCCAGGCCACATTCAAACTACTTTGTACATCCTTGAAATTATCTTCCAAGCCCTTGCTGGCGACTGCGCTGTGAATGCTCACGGAGCCAGTGATTTACCTCCGGACTGTCCTTCAGGGCATCGGAGCGGGGTAGCTCTGAGAGCTGGGAGAAGCGCCGGTCATAAATACATAGGTGAAGATGCTTATCAAGTACTCTGAAATCTTCATAACTCCGCTTCACGATCCAGCTCCTCCCCTGCAGAGACAGAAGAGAGAATCACACTTTTACGAGCTCCTCACTAATTCACGTTAGATGAGGAAAAGGAAAAGCAGTGCAGAAAAACCAGACGGATCTGGCCATCTTTCTTCTCAAAACATCTGAAAGGGATGAAAGCGCCTTAGTAATATTTTCATGTTTTGATTCGTAGACAGCCATTCATGTTCCACCCAGCTGCCAGTGTTGCTGTTTTAATTACTTAACAGTGGGCTTGGATGTGGCCCAGCAAGACGAGACCAATCCAAAGCTCTTGACTTTCACCTGTCTTACAAGGCCTCTGTAGCATTTTCATGCACAAGGTGTCTGCACAAATGTCAATTACAAAACGGTTGTATAAATAGCGTGAAATTAGATTCTACACAGATAGAAGAATATACAATCAGGGATCTGAAGGCAGAGTTGAAGCTTGCGAAATTCCTCTCAGATGCCCCAGGCAAATCTTCAGCTGAGCTAAAAAAAAACAATCTTTGATGAATAACACTAGCTGAAGATTTACTCCCGAGCGCATACCATTTCCCCAATTAAAAAACTGACAAGATACATACTGCTTCAGGGGACAAGGAAGGGACTGTGGCAGCACAGCATAATTTGCTTTGTGAAGCTTTTAATACCTAATGACTACTTCTAAATGCTTCGTGGCCTATTATGATCAATAAAAAATGTTGTAATAATGCAGAAGTTTACAGGTCAAAGCACTTTATGGACAGTCATTAATCCTCTCAACACTCCCATGCAGCCGCTAAAATGAGACTATTCCTGCTTTACAGATGTGGGCACCCACTCAGTGACCACGGACCTCCCCAAAGCTTCCCCACCTTCAAGTGCAAAACACTACTTCAGTCTGTCTTTCCTCAAATCAAGAGCGTGGCCATATTTAAAAAGAAAAAAATCTCTATCAGCATCACACACTCTGCTTCACACTCCACATGCAGTTGTCTCCCTAGGGAAGGGATGAGAAAAACAACAAAGCTTGCAGGCGATGTTAGCCGTGCTGTACAAGTCCAGGTGCTCCTACAGACCTGCAAGGACTTGGAAGAAGATGTCAGAGGAAGGAATTAGATTGCTCCAGATTTCACGGCCACTCGAAGCCAAGGCCAAGGATTAAGGGTGACAAAGAGGCGCCTGGCAACCAGTACGGAAAGCAGGGAAATGCATGGTGTAAGAGGGGACGTGGCATCATTTCACTTTTCCATGGGGAACGTAGCGGCAAAGCATGATCCCAAATCTGCTGTACTACACCGGGTGGAGTTCCGGACCTGACAGCCTCTCTACCTGGGCTACAAAAAAGCGTGGCCTACTCCGACGTCCCAATCACGATTCTGCCATATTCCTTTGTTTATTAGGAAAGTTATAAGCATCACTCTTCTATTCATATCCAAAGCTTGCAAGGCAATTGTAAATGTAAAACTGATAGTCAAGAGTACTAGCTAGTTTCTGTCAAATTTATTTAAGACAACTCCAGACTGCGTACTGTGCCCATAAACTCTGCTTTTATATCACAAGAAATCAGCCGTATTTCACAAGCCTACAAAGAGGGCACCTACACAGGACACAACTGCTTTGTAATTGCCATAAGTTATGTCACGTCACTTTTCGTCTAAAGGAAAAAACAAAACCAGGCGTGCAAGTCTAATTATCTTCAGAGCGATGACAGCCTTTCCAATTTCTCCGTCTTTTGCAATTAAGTTGTTCTTGCTCTCCTGCTAAGTTGCCAGTATGACCTTCAGCTGAGCAAGATTTAGTCACCAATGAAAGAAACAACGGACAGAGAAATCACTGCAATCCTTTATTTGCTTCTGCCCGCTGCACTTAGCAGGACATTTCAATACAATCTCGTACGTTACCCACGCAAATAACAAACCTACTTGTCAAACGATCGTAAATCTGTCATTAATTCCACGATACTCTAATTTTAAATGTTGGACTGTAGATTTGCAGTCTCTTTTTACCATGAATAAGAGTTAAATTTACAAGACGGGAATAGCTGGGGTCAGCAAACTAACGGTCCATGTGACAGGGTGCGCGGGATGAGCTGTGGAGAGCACGGACTACACGGAACGCGTTCTCCTTGCTTCTGATGAGACCCATTCTACGCCAGCACAGTAACGAGGCTACTAATAGCAGCAAGGAAGCTGATTAACGAGCAGAGACAGCTTACCTCACGACAGCAGTGGTGCTTCTTGCCCCACCATCTCTCTGGGAGGTTCTTCCCGTACTGCACAACAACTCCACAACAACACAACAACAACCTCCGAGCACGGTGCGGAAAGGTAACCCAGAACCACCGCTCCCGCGCCTTAGAACTGCAGCCGCTAAGCAACCGGCCGAGCTATCCCCGCCGAAGCAGCGGCAACCTCCTCCGCAAGAGACACACGTCTGGAGGCCAGAACCGCTATCGCCGCTCCTCGGTACGTCAGCCCAACGCCTGCAATCACAGCCCTGGACTTCAGGCTCTTGTGCAAAAGGATCACAGGATTCTTGCGGGAACGGGGCTGCCCGCTCTTCAATCACATTCAGAAGGACTGTGCATATGACGTGTTAGTACAGAACACAGTTTCAGGAGCAACAATATAAATTCCCACCCAGCAGAAAGTTATTCCAACCCCCTAAATGTGAATATTTCCTAATACTCTACAGTTTTAAGTTTGCCATAATCAAATTCAAAAAAGCATACATGCTTTAGGTTCTTCTAAAAGTTGTATTAAGCAAAGTTTTTGCAGCTTTGGAGCCCGAGTGATAAATTTTTAAGCAAAAATAAGACGGACGTGTTTACAAGGGGTATAATTAACTTTACAAGAAGGAGTCACTGCAGCAATCTGGGAAGGAACTGGACAACATTTAGTGCTTCCCCCGAGATCTCCAGTACAAGTCACAAGAAAGTAAAGTCTAAATTCTCTCAGCTAGACTTCCAGAGTCGCAGAGCCAAAGCAGCAGAAACAAGCGACCTCATTCAATATAAAAAATACCACAATGTTTCACTATATCAATATAAAAATTGTACATCTTGCTCCCATTTCCTGCAAATTCTGAAGTGCCAGAAGGGTTTTGAAAACGGGTTCTTTTTTTTAATTTAAAGAGTTAATGAAATAGTAGAAACAAGTAAGTGACTATTAAGTCGGTCTCATGTTGTCAACTGTGTTTTATAGCAAAGCTAAACATTACTGGAGCTTCAGGCACATAATATCCATAAGGCAGAAATGCCTTCTTCACATTCTTAACGATTTCCATAAATTGTTGCTCAAATCAATTTTTGATCACCCTCTCATTTTCCAATTCAATAATTACTTTTCTGTTCTTTAATTATTGATGGTCCTGATTTAGAGAAGCACATGCTTAAATCCCATTAATTTCGATGGGCCGTAAGAATAGAGGTGAAGTCAAGCACACAGCCAAGTGATTTCCCAGATCCAGACCTTCAATTACAAACCTGAGTATGGCAAGTTTCATAAAGATAAAGAATCAAGGCTCAAATTAAGATTTCCATAATGCCACAAAAATAGTTTCAAGGCCTTTAAAAGAAAAAAATTGACTACTGACTTAAAAAAAACCAAACAACCTCTTGAAGAAAATCGAAGTATTATTTGGAATTTCATTTTACAGAAACGTTCACAATGAAAAGCATCATGACAATTATGGAAATTCTCACAAAATGGAAAATCTGGGTTCATTCCTACTCCTATTACAGTTTGTGATCTGTTCTCCCTTACTCCTGCATGCTGCATAGGCTTAAATGCATGATGAAAGACTGGTGAGATTTCAGAATGCTGCACAGAGCTTCTTATTTTTTCCCTGCTTATCAAAGCAAGAAGAAATATCATGCTAAAAAAAATGATTAGAGATTACTGAACTGACAATTTAATTTCCTCTGACCCAGAGGTTTGAACCTTCCATTAGTAAAACCATTATACCGAGATCGCAGATCATAAAAAGCTACCCAGGCTTCACATCACAGGACACAAGATTCAGAGGGACAAGGATTGAGAACCACAGCTCCACAATGAATATTTTTAGCTCTACTGGTCAAACGGCCGAAGGACGACATGCAGCCGCAGCCAGGGGAAGTTTACATATTCCCCCACGTGGCGATGCTCCGAGCGAGCAGCAGTATTCCTCCCTCTTCCCCTTCTTCCCGAGCCCAACACACAGCGTGAGAGCTGCAACTCAGTGATGGTTCGTTTCATCACCAAGAGAAAGACATTTCTTATTGCAGCACTGCTTGGTTACTGTTGGACTGGGAAAAGCAAGTTTAAGAGGAGGGTGTCTTAAAACATCCTTTGCATTTTCATTCCCGTGGTTAAGAAACCCCACCTTTGCTCCATCATCTCTTACACCCTTCAAACTGACCAGTACAAAAACCTTACTCATTTCTAAGAGGGGCTCCCATAAGCTCAAGCCCAGTTCCATGCAGGAGTATTTTTATGTGGACTTAACTGTTGGGATCTGGCAAGAAGCAATTCTTCCCCCGTTGTGCACTGAACAGTCAGTGGCTTACCTGGAGGCACGCAGCTAACGCAAGAGAGGCGAACGGCTTCATCTGTCAGTATCTGTGACACCATCCATTCAGAAAGCAAATATACACAAGTTTTGTTATAAAGATTTACAGATCTCCTCTCCCCGTTGTGTAAAAGACTGTTTCCAGCTGAATCGGACTACATCTGTGCAGATAGAACTCCTTCTTGTCCATCAATGCTTCTTCAAGCCAGACAGGGTACTGCTGAGTTCCAGCACGCACAACTTTCCTGTCCCACGGTCTGAGTATGTTTTCTCTGTAGCACCTAAGATTTATTTATTTTAAGACAGGGATAGACCTTTCTTTTCTGGTTCAAATGCTTATTTCCTGAGAGAAATCACATGGATGCTCTCATGAACCTTACCAGTACACATGGAGATCAAGACCAGAAAATGAGATGAAAGTATATGGCAAAAGTCACTTCAGTCTGACCCTGTAGTAAGAAAACACCACGTATTAAATAGCTGGAAGAATGCCAGCATCCACCAGTAAAGTTTAACTCTGCCATGTGGGTGACTTTTACAGCTGTCTGGGTCTTGGGTTCTGTATGTTATTCCAGCATGACCCTTCGGCCCTTTTTCTACTACAAGTCCCGCTGGAAAATGGCTGAGAAATTTAGTTAAAACAGAAAACAAGACTGATAAAATCCACCACCTAGAGTTTGCTCAGGAAGTGGTTTTAGCTGGTACTGTAGGTAGCTTTATCTTTATCTAAGCTTTATCTTATCTAAGCTTGAGTCTGTTTACCAACATGTCCTGGATGATTTCATGACTTCTGGTGTACTAGTATAACTTCAGGGAAATTATAAACCTTTAAAACTTAAAGGCAGTTTCCACGAAGGCAACATAAAGCTACTTTATTTCTGAATGAAAGCGTACACTCAGCAGCGTAAGGCTTTTTGGCTAGCACACTTCCAGGTCTCACCTTGCGGCCACGGATGGATGCTCGCTTTCATTGCTCCTGGTACTACTCGTCAACAGGAGTTTACTCCTTCCCTCCCCACACCATAGGGTCGGGAACACCTGCGTTACGGCTCTTCCTAAAGCTGGAAGACATTTGCATTAGCTTAACCTCACTGATGAATGCATAAATTTATCTCAGCAAACATTAGCACTTGCTCCCGTGAGCCTTTTAGCTGGCAGAGCTGGGCAGGGATGAGCGCTCGGCGCAGTAACAGCTACATCGAGAAGATGTCTGTTCACTTCTGGAGTTGACCTGGCTTAGAAGATAGTATCAACAGCTTGCAGCGTGATACCCCTTCCGCTGTCAGGCAGCTGCCCTTATGTTTAGAAGAAAATAAAACATGGGGAGGAGAGAGCTTTAAATAAGATGTGAATGATGGAAACACTAAAGCTTCCGAGCTCCAGCCAGAATCGCAGGAAACGGACCCATGAGACACCGACTACCACAAGATGAAGGGAACGTCCGTACGGACAGGACGCAAGGCGGAAAGCAGAGGAGAAAGCTTATAACTTTTATGTGGTGAATCCTTAATAGCCTTACTCCACAAAATAAATTAATATCTTTCAGCATTAATTATCAGTTTATTATCAATTAATTGCAATCAACAGGAAAAAAAAGATATTTTAATGGAAACCACTGCAGCTCTTCTCCCTTAAAAATTATACTTCTTTGTGCTTCCCGATTCCAATTACAGATAGGAACACTAAAAACACACGTGGGAACACAAGGCTGCCCAAGACCTGGTCTGAACGACAGCAGCATTACTCTGTTGTTCCGACCGATTTTGGAAACTCGCCACGACCAGGTCTATGCGGCTTCCTGGGTGCTAAGCTGAAAGAAGCCATGACCTTCCAGTGGTTTCTCTGTCACTGAGAAAAGCAGCTTTGCCAGAAGCATCCAGACGGCAGCAAATATTTGGCTTAGGCTTTGGTAGCAATTGGTTTTGTACAGGTACAGAGAAGTAAAGGCAGGCTAAGACCTAACACAAACATACCATGCATAGGGCATTAGAAATCCTAACCACCACTTTTTCTCCCACAAGAAAGCCGGTTTCTGAATGGCAGTCTGGCAGACACCTCATGAACTTGAAGCAGGATTTACAACTCCCAACACGTGAATGAAATTCCCTGCTCTCCTGACATGTCATCACTTAATTCAGTATCAATCATCTCTTTAGTAAAATCACACCGGAAGAGCAACAGGTCACAGAGAGACACGGGGGTGAAGGGGAGGGTGGCCACAGCATGGGGCTACACTTCAGAAAATTAAAGTAATACCCCAACGTGAGCTTGCAGCCACAAAGGAAATACTTCAAAGCCACTAACAGACCAACTGCTAAGTAACGGGAACTACAATTCTACCATCCTACAGGTAGCAAGGCAATGAGTTCACATACATATTTACAAATGATTATAGGGACACGGCGCAGATTTAAATACAACGCCCTCTTTACCCTGTGCCCCAAACGTGCTATAATCTCCTCAGCACTTAACCACAGAGAATAAACAACGTTTCATCAAAGCAAGCGAGCACCACTATCCTTTAAAACAAACCCAACAAAAAAACCCTTTGAAAATTACTTGCCTGAGGTTAGTAAAACAAAACAAAAAAAACTTTCAAAATTACTTGCCTGAGGTTAGCTGGAGCAACAGTAGCTTAGACAGATATAGATCTCAATTTCCTTAAGTCTCATTTCTTGGGCACATCACTGAAGCAAACAGCTGGGTTTTTTTTATTTTTTAATTGTTTTAATTTTTGTTTCAGTGATCAAAGCACATAGACACGTTTTTGTGAAAACTAATTGCCAGGAAGAAAAGATTTTGTAGGTCCAAAAGTAAGAAACTTTGTTTGAACCCCGCCCCTGATAGCCCCAGTTACAAAACACCTATCACGTCATTTACAAAATAACCCAAAATTAGAAGCATGGAAATAATTAACAACATGGCGTGCCTGACACGGCTTCCGTTACAAACCCATTCACCTTGACACCTCCGAATGACGCAAAAAATGTGAACATTGGAAAATATCACTAAGATGGTAAGGAATTACGTGGCCTACCTACCCGCCCAGAGTGGCGGGCAGAGATGTCCTCGCCCGAGGACATGTATGACCTTGCCGGCTCCTGGAGTCCATCCTCCTCGCATCCCCCCGGCAAATTTATCAGAGGGTGCCAGAGGGAACCTCCCTGCCTGCTCCGACGCCTTTGGGTAGGGTTATAGAGACAAAACACATGGGCATTGCAAGGAAAAAGGTAAGCAAGCAGGTATGTTAAAGATGTAGCTGACCAAAACTCGAGAAAAGAGGCTCAAAGGGTGAAACATTATTTAGAAAGCACAAGAAACAGAAGCAGCTTTGGAGAAGTTTTGCCAACAGAGCTGGAGCCAAAATGGAAAAAGAGCTGCTTTTTTGGCAGCTGCGTGCATCAGTTTTAAGAAGAAACATTGAAAAGCAGTGCCAAGACCCAGGAGATGAAATATTTAAGACAGGCCATCTTTAACATCTAATATCCCTAACGGAGTCTTTTAAAAAGGTAAACCACAACGTTTGAAATAAATACAGTATTTTAAAACCATAGATGGGTTAAAAAAATGCATCGTTAGAAAAACAAGAAGTCAGCTCCTTCTCACCTGTCAAAGCCGGAGCCTTCGATCGCAAACTTGCTCTACAGTCTCTAGCAATATCAGTTTGCAATTATCCTTGATGGCTACATCCCACAGCCTGTCTGCACATCCGCAGCTTTTCAAGTTTGGAGGCTACCGGCCCTGCCAAGCAAGCGGAGAGCTCGGGGACTCACCGCAGGTCTGCAATGAACTGAGCCCGGGCTGCTTCACGCTGCGAGCGTAAACCCTGCTGAACAAGGTGGGACCTGGGTGTTCGCCGAACTAGGTCAGGTTAGCACGGGTTACACAACACACAGCGACAAGGAACACTTGCTTGACGGTTTTGAACAAACCTGGGGCACAAACCTGCTCTGTACCTCTAGGAAAGTCCTACTGAATGCAAAGATTTAAGGAGCAAG
Organism: Phaethon lepturus; assembly: GCF_000687285.1. NCBI lineage: Eukaryota > Metazoa > Chordata > Aves > Phaethontiformes > Phaethontidae > Phaethon > Phaethon lepturus. Next base: position 41,362 of record NW_010539871.1, read on the forward strand.
CTCAGGCACGTTCGCCCTGAGAATTCTGTCACCCATTCCTCTAAAACAAAACTTACTTTAAATTTAACGTACAGTCAGTTATAAATCCAGTTGGGCAAAGCACCTCTAGTTATTGAGGAAGACAATGGCATTTAACACTTCCGTGTTTTTATTACCAAAACAACTCAATTACAAATTTGCTTTAGAACATCAGAGTTTAACTAAACAAGGTGCGCTCAGTGTAACTGGTAGGACGTAACTTCTGAAAACTTTCCAAACTGAGAGTTTTGCCATTTCGTTTAGTGACAGTAAATATTTGCTACAAACAATGAAAATGACACATCTTTGCTTTACTGCTAAAGCATCTTTACACACATGCTATTTAATTTTGATGTGGTTTCTGTGCCTTGAGGGGGCCTTTTCTTTTTATTCTTTCCTAACCTGCTTGTCCTACGTTTTATGTCCAATAAATCTGTACACATTTGGAAGTGTAGATGCCCATCCAAGGCCTATGAACTTTATCTAAAGGCAATTCCTTCAGGTCAGAGGCATCGTATCTGCGCACCTTGCCCTTCTCCTGATGCTCAATTAGTCATTTAACATTCCTTGCTGATCAAAGTAACTTTGCAGCCTGCAGAGGATGATACTGGATGAAAGTGCTTTGGACTATCTGTCCCAAAGGGCTGTCAACTTTCCCAAGTAAACAGGCACTGTACTACTGCTATTAAAAATGCATGCATGTTAAGCTTCTCTAGAAGGAATAAACATCAAGGCAGCAAAGAAAAACAGGAACATCCACCACAATCCTGTTCTTGTTTTGGATTTGAACCAAGCCCAGCTCTTGGAGAAGTTGTAAAACAAGTAAAATTGCAGACAAACTGCTCCTCTGCAATGCATTTACACTTGCTTAGTTATGGGGCAGGATTCAATGTCTCTTCAGAATAAAGCCAACCGTCCTCTTCAATTTGTGGCCGGGCCCAGCCTTGCCTCCAAAGCACCGCATGACAATCAGAAGCCCTGCCAAAATGCATCAGTTACAGAAAGAAACCATAATCACTATCCTGTCCTCTTAGATTTCAACAGTGATTTTCACTTTCTGCTTCAGAGCTAAGCAGAATACAATTTGGATACAGGAAGATTCATTTCTCCAATTCAGAGCTTGCTTTCTGAAGGCAAAATGCCCAAAGAACACGACATTAACAAACTACCATGTAATTGTAAAAGCTTCTGTTGCTTCAAAAAAAACTTTCATGGCAGCACATTCATGTGATACTGCATTATAGTCTAGAAAAATAATTTTCTCTCTTGTTCATTATCCCTTCCTAGACCAGGGCTACACTCACTGTTCACTTCGGCTGGTAGTTTCCATCGCAGAAAACCACCTGAAGAGCACATGAACGTGGCCGTTGCCGTGTATCCCTCGCCGTTCCTTTCCGCAAAGAACTGCACAGCAGCTCAGTCCAGTGCAAGTCTGATGAAGTGGCAGGCTGCTATCTTGGGGTGATCATTTTCGGATACCCTCTTTCCCCAGTGAAAACCACCCTCCAATAAATTCACCAGACCATTTATCTGTTGGAGTTTAAAGCTGAAGCCATTAACGCGGAGCACAGCGAGCCTCTATCTTGGGTATACTGAAGGGGCAGCTTGAAACGCACCTAAATTTGCACCAGGAATGTGCTTTAGCACAAGCGGTTCCGTGACAGCGTTCCTCTCTGCAGTGTCGCTCAATAAATAAATCGCTCGGTTCAAAATCCATGCACAGCTAGAACCCTGTTACTGCATCTCAAGCATCCCAAGTCAAGAACAAGAAAGGACCATGCTGACCCTGTTTCCTCCACAATACATATTTAAATAGAGAAAAAAACAGAGTGTGCCATGAATAGAGAAATTAAATACCAAAGTTTAGGAACTACAGTCATTTTTCATCTCTTGTTACCACTGAACAGATTTACACACAAGAGTACTGGATCTGCTCTGTGGCTGGGAATAGCGAAGGACAAGTTCCATCAGCTGGGCAACGAGGCCCCAGAGCCCCGACGACACACGGATGCCGCTGTAGGCCAGCGTGATGCTGCTCTGGGACTCATTACACGCGCCTGCGCGGCGTGGAAGACGACAGCTAGCTTCTGCGTTCCCGTTCCATAGTCCTGCAGGGCACAAATACACCGCAAGTGGCCAAAGCAAGCAAATGGCACAACTCTTGGACGTCTTCCTCCTAGATCCCAACGCAGACGTCCTGCCGACCGCCTGACTGCACGCTTCAGGATAAAAGGCAGCAAAGACAACAGGACAGAAATCCTCTTTACCTCGGAACTGCTACTTTGCTTGTTAGGTGTCTAAACAGCTCGTGTGAATTAACGACCACAGAGCTACGTACAAATCCCACGATGAACGGAGGGTATGGTGCAACGTATTTTTAACAAAGGAAAAGGGCACAGCACACCACAGCGTTAATCCTGGTTGACGCCGAGTGCTGCCCTACCCAAATCAGTGCTCTGCAGCAAAACTCAAAAAAAAGTCAGTCATATCCTTGTCCTTAATGATTATCATCCTAATTAATGAATGAATTTATCCTTTAGTATTATCATAACAGCTACAGAGTAATAGATGTTAATTCTGCAGTCCTGAAAGGCTTCTAATGCAATTCAATACCTTCTCTCTTCCCTACAGATGTTAGTTTACTTTCAAAAAACCTGGAACAGACCCAAGTTTTTCAAAGACACTACACCTTGGCAGCGCTTTGGCATCGCCTGAGCTTTGAACACAGCCCAGCAGCACTCTTCAGGCTGCTTGCCAGCTTCATACACCCTTTATTAATCCACATTACTATTGTCACTTCATTTTTATTTATCGCTCTTGAGAGCAGAAGGCATGCAGTATATGACCTAAGATCAACCGTTCAAGCACAGAATATCAAGTGATGGATTAGCATTGTGGAAACAAGGATTTTAGTTGCTTTCTTTTGACTAATGTAAAACAGCCCTTCTCACTTGAGAAGTGCTTAGAACAGAAGTTTCAACATTTGTGAACATCTGGAAGGATAGACTACAAATATTCAATCCATAAAGGCCTATGGTCAGGTTTTAAAAAGTTTTGGGGGACTTACAAATAAATACCCAGGATCACAACAGAGATTTTCAAAAACTCACAAGCACGTGACGTACCTAGCTCTCATGGGAAATCTGATGGTGGAAGTTACATTTCTCCAGGCATTTTTGTTCGCCATCATCTCCAGGCAAGCGGTACCAAGCGTCAGCAAAGCACAGAAGACAAGCTGGGGGGGGAAGGCCATGATGGTGACCAGCATTTTGATGCATTTTAAAGCAGAGTAACTTCCCCAAGCCCTTCTGAGCAGACAAAGCTTTAGGACACACTGCGGGTCCCTCACCGCAGTTTGTAAAAAGCGGCCAGCGCGCTCTGAAATCAGAGCGTGCCCTTGTAGTTCAGTGCCTGTTCGTTTGGCACCTGCTTCAGTTTAGCTGCACCGCCACTGAAGTATTCCACCACCCACGGGGAGGATTTGGTTTTCATCCTTGGTAGGACTCATCCAGCAGCTACGTGGACACTAGAGCTCAGGTGGAAGAGGGGGCTGAGAATGCCTGGACACTGCAGCCAGACCACAACAGGCATCACGTGAAACTGCACCTGAATTTACTATTTGATAAAAGGACACAGTAACTGCTTGTGTTTAGCAAAATCTTCTTTAAACAACAAAGGGAGAAAATTCTACGTTAAGAAAGGAGATGCAGGTTAACAGACGCTCTGAAAACAGCTTTTGCATTGGGTAGGATCCAGCTTGGATGCTCCACATAGATATATAGCATTAACAAAGACGAAAGATGAGACAAGCTTTTCTCTTGGGTTGTGAGTTTGGGTTTTCTTTTTTTAATGTGTATATAAAACACACACAAGTATATGTGTGGGTTAGGATTTGCCCCTTAGGGTTACCTGTTTAAAGAACTGTAGCTTTGCACAGGAGGAATGCTAGTAGCACTTACTCAGTAACTGTTCTCTAGGTGTTTGAGCGTCAATCACATGAGATGAAACTATTAATATATCAAAGAACAAGCCTTTAAGACAAAAAACAGTCATAGAAAAGATTTTCAAATGTTTGACTTAAAAATCCTACTGCAAGCAATTTGTGGTTTTTAGTATGGACTATCACAGGCAGACAGAACCAGCAAACCATACTTTAGACGTTAGTAGTCTGAGTAAGATATTTGCTTCTGTGAAAATATATTCCACTCTCCTCTCCCCACAAACCACCCAGGATGGGGAGTCCTGTCTGTTCTTCCTGCTTGGATCCCATTTTTTCCTGGCATTCTCTCCACTGCCCTTGAACCACTTATTATTGCAACCACGCTTCCAGCCGTGGAACGCTGGATGGGGTTGCCTTCAGAGTTTTGCAAATACCGTTCTTCAAACAGAAGATACCGAGCTTGAATCTCCCGCAAGGCAGAGCTGGGAGGTACAAGTGGCATGTATTCGTGTAAATGCCTTCATCTAGTACATCAAAGACCTTATTCTATCAATCAGAATGAACACAGCACAGAGAGCGATGGCTGCCTTGAACAAAAACACAGGAATAGGGCAAAGTACTGTGCACCCTGTACAACGAAGCGTGGCTCAACTTACTGCCAGCGTGGGGTCCGCAAACGTGAGCAGAAAAATGGAGAAAATCCATGCTTGGGCCACGAGAGCTTCCTGCTTTGAGAACAGCCTTAGAAATCTACCCAGGCTGCAGCAGAAAGAGGCTTCCTTTGCAGGACGTTGGCCTCATCCCATGGAAAGCAGGAAACAGAGAAGGTAGCGTGGCTCGGTTCTGAGATCGTGCCAGTCAGTGTTTAAGGGTCTATCACGAGATCTAGTCCCAAGATTTTTTTTAAAGATCACTCATGCATGGTCTGACATTTCTGGTTTCTACTGCCTGCCATTTGTGTTTCAACAATCTACCTGTGATAAAGAAAATCAACAATAAAAAACACAAGAGATGGCTGGAGTTTAAGGTCTCCCTTAGAAACTGAACATTTTCACAACCAGTCTCTTGTTCTCTCCTTGCCATTCAAAACTTCACCCAAAAAATTATGTTTGTAGTGTAGAAATAGTGTAAATCTCACACTGTAATTAGTACTGCATGCTTTTTTTTCTCGCCCCTCCCCCCTCTTTTTTTTCTTTTTTTTTGAATAAGAGCTTAGATTAGCAATTCTTATGTTATAATACTTAAATACATATGCAGGTAAGGTGCTGTTGTAATGTCACACAAAAACCCAAAAACATTAGGAAGGCACATTTTCAGCCTGCTTTACAACTTGACGAAACATGCTGGCTGGATTAGCCTATTTCAACGTTTTTGCAGGCTCTTACTTTTGTCGATTGATTCTCAACATACAGAGTAACCCCTTTCCAATGGGTTGCAGACCTTTTATATTCTTTGCTGATCCCCACGGAACTCAGCAAGGATCAATGGACCTTCACAGCCTACAGGTACAGCATAAACTCATGAAGGTCTCAGACATTCCCTGGGGTCTTTTAAGGGCTGTGGTTATTGTTAAAGGCTTGCAATTACTGTCTACAGAGTTCAGAAGGGTCACAGGTACAGTCTTCACACCACACTTCTCAGGATTTTAGGTTCCTCTGTTCCCTACGCAAAAAAAAAGGTCTCTAACATTCTTTAGAGACATTTTCCTCCCGAGCGAAGACGCACGTGGAGTACTGTCTGCACTCAAACTCAAAAAAAAGTGCAAACTCAAAACATTATTCCTTTTCCCAAAAATCTCACCTCAGATTTCAAGCATTTTTAGATCGTTTGAAACTCTTCTTTCCATTCATTCATCCATCGATCCATCCCTTCTTTTATCACAGAAAGGGATTTTGTTTACAATTATTTTAATAATAGCAAACTTTCAACAGCAGTAACTGTACCTGTCCTGAAAGCTATCTTCTAAATATCTTCTAGAAATGAGTGAAAGTTAAACAGTGCAATCTTACTTGGAAAAAAGGAAAATCCACTTACACCGCTCTAAAAACCAAAACTAAATCCCCCTACTATCAGCTCTTTCCAATAACATTTAAAACCTTACCTTTGTCATTCCTGAGTTTTCATGTTCAAATTTATTCAGAGAAATCAAAAGAATCCTATCTTTCCACTTTTCAGAAACACTTGGAACAGCCCTCTCTATATTCCCACTTCTTCTTAAGAGCTAATAAACTGGATTAAATTTTTGAGGTCTTTAAGTAGAAGAAAAGCTGAATAGAGACTTTTAAAAAAACCCCTCTGAACCTCACACAAAGCTTGTATTTCACAAGCTGACTTGCAGCAGAAATGTGTCACAAATACAACTCCAAAAAAAAATTTTTTTCAGACCTTATCTGGGAAAGTTTTGCAAAATACGCATCAAACAATAATTCTCTTTACACCACTAAAATTATACTTACAGATGGGAAAGACTGGGATAGAATTTCCTTAGTGTAAATGCCGAACCGTAGTCTGCCAAACACAGCTAAGCCTGAGCTGGATGTTTTAAAAGTTCAAAAGCTTTGGTTTGTTGTCTGCTACAGAGTGAAATGACAAAATAAATGCCTTTTTATGGACCACACAACACACAGATTGTATCTGCAGAGTCCAAACTGGGCAAGGCACAGCAGTATAATGCATTCAACCCCCAAACTAGGGTTTTTGCCTATTTCTCTAAGATCTGTAATCTAAAATTGCCAGGATGGCCATACACCCTTGCTCTTCTGTTCACTTTTTGCTCTTCACCATGCTATTTGTTTTTGCAACAAATCACAGATTTCTTAAAGCTTTTGAATTTATATCAATTTACTCTTAATTAACAGAATTTGTTTTCTCTGTGTCCACCTGAGAAATCAAGGAGCTTTTTGCAAGCTGCTGCAGTAGGCTGAACACCAAGGCTAGCAGCATGTCCAAAGGGCAAGCAAAGTGAAATTTGTTTCATAGCCTTTTTTTCTTCCCTCCTTCAAATTTTTGGCCTGATACAGATGCGTCCTGCCAAAATCTCTCCCCACTGCATTATCATTCCATGAGGTATTTCACACCTCCCATTCAATTCTAATAGGGAGCCAAATCCATCCAGACACCGCTGGTATCCAACGCATGACAGAATGGAATCTTTCCCTGGACATTAGGAGAGGCCATGAGATGTCAGGGCTGAAGTATCTTCATGGTAGGAATGATGCTCAGCTGTGCAGTCCCTTCCATGCCTTTCCGTTCATTGAATCCAGATGCCACAAGTTCCTCAGCTAAGTTATCTTGAGAGACAGGGACATAGACTAACACGCGAGAGGTGAATCACAGTCCTGGGGTGGGGCGAAGTTCTAGCTAGCCAGAAGAATTACTTAAAAAAAAAAAAAAAAAGAAAAAGAAAAAAGGTGACTGGTTCTACACCCATCCTTTGAAGAGATGAGGCCAACTCCCAGTGTTTTCATTTTAGTTTAGTAAAACACTGAAAAAAGAAGGTGACAGAACCTCTCAGCAGTTGGACATGGTTCACAGCCTCTGGATCTACTGGACAGCAGCTCAGTTAAGTCTCGCTGCAAAGTAGCATCATCTTCCTTAGGCAAGGCACAGAATCCACCACATTGTCCCCACACAAATCAAATCCCCGCACAGTATGCTCAGAAACACCCCCGCCAAGCACCTGCACGAAAATATTCTGCAGCGTTTAAGGACACAATTATACCTGAGGGTGCCTCGTTAATCTTTAGAGATGTCAGAAAGTTAGGTAGAAAGATCAGAAGCGGTATGCCTCAGGGTTAGAGAAAAACTGTTCTATAAAATATCGGCACTTCTATAGGTCCACCTGAAATAGCCAGGAAGGAATACAAGGTTCATCTCTGCATTAAGCACTGTCAACGCAGTCCCAAACCTGAGGACTCAAAATGTATCGAAATTCCTCTTTCCTGAGGAAAGTCCCCCGAAAAAAAATCTCACTCTTGGTTGCCGCACTGCTCTTGGCTGGGACACGGACATGCGTCCACCGTTAAATTTTGCAGTGCTGTTTGTTAGCTTGGATTGCTTTTCTGAAAAGTGATTATTTTGTATGAAACTGGCTACAGCTGAGTTAGAACTGTACTAGCAAAATGCCCAAACACAGGCAATTTGGAGAGATGTTCACTTTCAGCCTCTTCTCTTCCCTCTCCCAAGAGGGAATATATAGATATTGTGAATGTACTTGCACCGTAAGAGCTCACAAGAGAGAGGAATTACTCGTGTGTTTCTCTCACGCTAACTACACTGCTGTAGCTCAGCTTGTGCCAAGCCCCACCTTCAAAGCAGAGCAGGGTGCTTTGCTCCTGAGCTGCCTCTGAACACACTGCACTGGTGTGCGCGCAGAGTTCGGGCAGAAGAGCCACTACACCGCAAATTCACAACCCCTCTTGTGTGTACTAATGCCACTGCGCTGGTACAACGCGAGAGCAAAGAGTTCCCTACCCCACACGATTCAATTGTAGGCAACACCGGTGTGCCTAGTCCATACACTTCCTTTTAGTACCTGAGAAATGTCAGCAGAATCACATAGAGAGCTTTAAAAAGAGAGACAGACGCTACAGTGATTCCCATTAATGTTCAGCATAAACTGGTAAGATGGACGCTCAAGAAATGCCGAGACGAATCATGAAAAGAACTGCTACGTTAAGGCCAGAAAAATGACCAAACGCAGGTATTAACTCTCAATTGAATTTGCCAATGCAGTATGTCTGCTACAGACAATTTCATTCAAGATACTAAAATACGATAACCTATTACGTAGCATTTTACAGATCACTATCCCCGTATTAGCAGACGGTGGTACGAAGCGGCAGATTCATCTGCCCAAAGCATTTTGATACCACAGTAGCAGAGGCAGTGAAAGCATTTCATACCAGATGTCTGGAGACGTAACTGGGAACAGATCAAGAATCCCCACCTCCTGGCTGCCAGCAGCACGCCTCGATCAACAAAAATGCTGGCCAGCTTTCTCCCTCACGTACGTCCTCTGTCTGTGCATCTGGTGCGTCCGTGTGTCAGCGTAGGCTCCCCACAACTGACGGGCACAGGCACGCACGCTTCTGTCTCCAGGCTACTCACTGTGCAGCTCGGCACAAACTGTAGCGAGGATGATGTGCTTAACAGCCTCCTTTTTCTCCCCTCCATGCTCCTCTTCTTTTCTGAGAGTGAGCTGGTCGCAGCACCACAGACAGCATCCTTCTGAGGACTGAGCTAGCGAAGAAGTGCAAAAAAACCCCACACGCCGCAGGAAAGCGTTGTATCGAAATATTACGAGGCTGTGTTACCAAAAATAACGCAATACAGTCTGCAAAAGGGGGTGGGGGGAGAAAGCATGGCATTTACCTGACAAGAGATCTGTACAAGGTAGACCAGTTCCTTGGATTCACAGCCGTTTCTCGTTACTTCATTCTGTTCCTCCGGGAGCGAAAGCTACACCGAGGGCGCGGGGAAGGGGTGGAGAAAAGAGGAGAGAGAAAGACCAGGTCAGTGAGCAGGGATAAGCCAGGCATGTAATAATGCATGAAGCACAACATTCACAGCAACTTGCTCCAAGACATGCTGAGTATCGGGGAATCAGGGAAATGCTTGTCTGTCTGGCGGTGTCAGAGAAAAAATATCCAGCATTCATGGCTTACGCAGACCCTGGAATGCCACTGGATTTTGGCATCTCACCTGACAGTTTAAAAATAAAATATGGTTCAAAAATAAAGCAATCATAGTAAACTGTTCAAGCCAGGGATCAAACCCCTAGCTTAGAACTCTGCAAAATTAATTGTTCACTGAAAATATCTCTATAAATATTCATGTATCAGATAACAGTGATTCCCCTCCCCAGTTCTATTCATTTTGTATTTTATATATTCAGGCAGACATTAAAGAATAAAACATATCTCCTAATTTCAGTGTTGTCAAACACTTTACCACAACAGAGGCTTTTATGGCACCATTCATCACACAGAGAGTCATTAAATACAACATCAGGATGTGCTTTTTTTCAGAGCAGCGAGGAGTGATTTAACTGTGTCGTTCCTGTATATGGACCAACCACCTTGACTAGTCCTACTACTAGTCCTGCTACTCCCACTAGTCTTCATAATCGCTATTTAGAATGTATTTACATTTAATGATCTTCTCTGAAAACAGGAATTAAAAAGTGATCATAAGCAAATTAAGACTGTTTGCAAAGCAAATACAAAAAGGAAATGTCTTCCAAAAAGTTGTTTTATAAAAGAAAGAGAGATCCTTATCCAGCGCAGAGCCCTGGGAAGAGAAAACCACAAAACACTCCCTGAAAGGTGCATGGAAGAGGATGGGGTATCTCAACCTCTCTGCACACACACAGCCATCATTGCTGTCTTTACTCCTCATATGATGGACATTAAATTGTACAGTGCTGTACTTGCCAGAAGAGTTACTGGCTTGCTTTCTTAAGCAGAAATGATGTCAGCTTAAAAATAGAAAGCACTGAAGAAGAGCCCAGGACTTTTCCCACAAAGATCTTTTGGAACAACACTTTCTCTCTTGGAAAATGTGTACATGAAAATTTAAGCCTGTAAAAAAAACATTATGATTACCTAAGACCAAAAAAACCCAGCAACAAATAAAAGCAGAAATAAACATGAGAGTGAGGAGAAAAAAAATCACAAATTGTTGTATTTTCATGAATGTAAGCAAGAGAAATTGAGAACCACATGGTTAGAGGCACGTACCTCCTGAGAAAGAGGGAGACAGAAGGCAAAATTCACTTACATAGACCACTGATACATCCGAGCGATATATCAGAGACCACTGATACCCAGAGTGAATTTAACTTTGCAGTTTGCCACTCCCTCTCTCCCCTTCGTAAGGAAGTTGCAGAGCGCACAAAGTCAGCACTCTTCCTTCACCAGACGTAACTTCCTGAACACTGATTTCTTTTCTGATGGTTGTATACAGGACTGCAGATAATTAAATAGATTTCTGGACAAAAGAAAGTCATAATTTCTTATATTTTTACAGCATTAAGTGTATTTATTTGCTGGTTACACAAATAAAACTTTCTCCTGCTTTGTGGCAGTCCTTTTTGGCACACAAATATAAATTTTCCATCAAAGCATTTGTATCAGAAATCAAGTTTGCACTTTTGGTCTTCACTGTTGCCTAACAATGTAGAGCAGTTTTTTTAAAAAAAAAAAAGGTACCTAACTGGGGACACCTAAGAGCCTTTCACTGAGGCTGCTCTTTACGTAACTAGAAGGACACAGAAAGTCTTAAAACATTGTGCAAGTTCTTGAAGGTGAAGTCCACCCAGCGTCACCTCCCTTTGGCTACTGTCCTTACTCCGTCACAAACCACCTCTCTAGAAAACCCAAGAAGCGTCTCCCTCGGCCACTGCTGCAGCTTCTCCTGCGCCGCTTTCTCAGCACACTCTCTTTTTTGGCTTCTGGACAGCCTCTCGTTCCACCTATAAATTCTCCCTTCAAAGCCAGCTTTCTTCTGTAAAGCTTTCCAGTGAGAACTTTAAAGATTTTTACGCACATCCTCATAAGGCTGGTGTGCAATACAGTCCCAGAGAGAAATCCTTCTAACTGCTGCACAGGATCTTTCACGTGGTGAGCTGAATTCCACTGAAAACCCCTGCATTCCAGAAAGAGGCAATTTTAAGATTCGTAAGAGTGACTTTTCTATGTGTGTAACGGGGTGTAGCCTGCTGCTATTAACGTGATTAAGTATGACTATTATTTATTCCTGCCTTGCATGCTCCCCCCCACTTTATCATCGTTCTTTGCTATCAAATTTCACATTTTAAGTGTTATTAAGGTTTGAAACTAACTAACAGTGAAAAGAAAAACAAAATAACAAAGGATGCAGTAAAGGAAAGCTAAGACATGGCTGGAGATTATTTTCCATGTTTGCCAGGTGCCACGTTCAATTAAACATGGGTTTCCTACTCACGGAGAAGAGTTTCCATCCTTCAATCTGTGCTTATTTAGGGTCCATATACCTGCTCTATCAACCCACAATGACATTTCGGGCCTTGCCTCCCTTAAGTGTATCAGTGCTGAAGGACATCACCGCAGGCTCCACTTCACTCCAGCAGACTCCGTTCACCTGCAAAGCCGGCAGCCAGGCAATGAAAATGCCAACGTACAAATGCGGCAGCTCCCTCCACGTATCCGGGGCATGATTCTT
>NW_010539871.1:53552-57149 GCF_000687285.1 Phaethon lepturus
GTGCAACACAATGCGGGACAGAAAAAGGTACGCGTCAAGTTAAGACAAAGGTTGAATTGCATCAAATCTTCTCTCACATATACTGTAATTTACACCGGTTTGGACTTATGGCAAGCCAAGTCTATACATGAACTCTCCAGAAATACCAAGTGAATCATCTGTAGGCGTGAGGTCCGTGTGTGTACGACGACTAAGTTACAGCAAACTTTTGATTTGAAAGAGCATACCTACCCGAGGATTAACCTACTGATTTATACTCATCAACTTTACACCCACATAGTTACCTTCCACTGCAATGCTTCTGAATGTCCCCATTTAGACAAACTCACTGGAGTGAGAAGTGACATTTTAAATCCACTGTACTGCCTTACATATATGCAACTGTCTTATTGCAGAATAAAGTTGTAAAAGCTAACTGAGCGACTGTTCCTCTTCCCGCAGCCGGTCTCGTGCCTACTGAGAGACAGAGAGAGTAGACTTGTTTACTCAGGAAAATCTATTGGGTTTATCCTGTAACGTAGCTGTTCTCGTAGCAAAATAGCCTGAAGATGAATATTCGTTCATGCTCCCTGTTCCCCATGCGGCATAATTTTTGTTTTGTTTTGTTGAGAGACATGCATTAATGTTCTTCCAAAAATCATGGATGTGATGTTTAAAAGCCTTTCCTCCGGCAGCATCCCTTATAAACAAAACATTCTAGAAAGTACTGGTGCACCCGGGCCTGATTTGAAATCCAGGGAGCGCCCAGCAAAGGTTTCTCTTGACCTCAGAGGACTCTGAACATGACTCACTGGCAGAATTCGGTTGACTCCAAACTGGGAGTCTTTTGCATCTTCTTCAAGGACAGACCAAAGACAGCAGGGTCTCGAGGATACCCCTGTAAGAGTTTCAGTGAGTAGTATCACTGCAGATAGCTGAAATAATCTGTAAATAGCTTTTACGGTAACTGATCAATGCGTTAAGCAGCATGCTTTAAATAGGGCTTGATTTATAAGCTGAAATGTTCATTTTTCACATTCAGAATGGCTATCAAACTTCCTCAACCTGATAAACAATTATGATGCCTTAGGTTCTGTTAGGTTCTTTTATTATTGGAATACGTATGCTTAGCTAGCACAAGTAGATATGACTGACTGCATAAATTAGGTTTATGGTATCCTAATCTTTTCAGTGGTCGCATTTTACGATACACAAAGAAAGCCTTAAAGATGGTCCCGTGAACACATCGCGCTTTAACAGGTGTATGGATAACACAGAGTGCTGGAAACACTGCGTCAAGGCATTGTTCAAATTTGTCTTTACACAGCTAGAGACAAGTTGGTGAGTCTCCAGGCTGGCCTCTCTCCACACACCCACAAAGAACTGGTGAGTGTATTAAATCCTGGAGCAGGCAGCCACTCCAATAGCATCAGTCTCACCTTGGTAACTTGAAAGACAAAATTAAGCTACAGACCTGGTTCATGTACAATTTTGCCAAAAAGAGCGGTGCTGGCTAGTCAAGGCTTTATTGATTGTACATACAGGCAGGACTAGCTTAAAAATGCTTCTAGTTCATGGGTCTTCCCACTGTCTGAGAAAAAGCAGCTCATCTCTACTAAGCTAGAAGACAGCGATTACAGGAGCCTCCTGCGCAGGACAATTTACTGGTTATTCCTCTTGTAGAGATAAACAGAACAAAGTAAACAGGACAGTAAGTTATGATATGGCACATTGAGAAGTTTACTCAAAAGTTTGGTAGTTTTACAGAGTGAAATTCCATGCGTGTGCATTTATCTTCCAGAACAGGGGTTAACAAGAACAAAACACTCCCCTCTCCTCTCCGAAGTGGCTTTGGAAGCTCCCTTCTGCTCTCCCTCCAAGAATAATCCTCACACCAAACTCTGGCAGATCTGCGCTCAGAGACTCATTTGTCTTTAAAAGCTCCACAATCCCAAGCCTACTGTGAACTTGTCTGGAAGGCGCACGGCACCTGCCATGCTCCCCACACGGAGATCCAAAAAGCAAGGGCTAGCAACCGCAGAGAGGACCTGAATTAAAGCAGAGGCAGATTTTAAGTGGCTCTGTTTCATGAGCGTGTTTCACTTGTCAGTGTGACCATAGGCAGAAAAGTAATGAAAAAGACAACTTTTGAGATTCAAACAATCATTTTTATGCTCTATACCACAGTCACATTCGTCTGTGCTCCTCTCACAAGCCTCAAAAACTTTAAAAAAAACGTTTCAAGCAAAAACCCTGCATAAATATGTTGCCAAGACTAGGACTGTCGGCTACTAAATTGCAGTGCCAAATGCTCACCAGGTAAGAGCTGGCTTTGCTTTGCAAGGTCAACGGGGCTGTGACCGCTCCTCCTGGCCATGCCTCTGACCCCCCGATCTCACGGTAAGCCCACCTAGATACCTCTGGCTTTAATTTCCTTGTTTCCCATGTTTGCCAAGTGATGTTACCTCCATCAGCCAGCTCTCCTGAAGAAAGGTTGATGTCTGCAAAGCAGGCTAAGCATACACTTGATTTGCCTGTGAAACTTATTTCAACTTCTGCTTCATACAGCCATGAACAGCTCTTGACCTCGCTTGCACACACATATCTCAGCAAGTGAGTAACACACAGCTGTTGGCAGAGAGCCGGCACGCAGAACAGCACATACTTAAAGAAAAGGTTACAAGAGCTTTGGCAAAGCTATCCTGTGTGTCTGATAACCAACATCGTGAACTTGCCTTGCTTACAGTGACATAAGTCATTCTGCACAGTGTTGTTATCTACAACTTAAAATCTTATCTGCAGCTAAAAAAATTTAAAAATTAAAACAAAAAAAAACAAACAAAAAAACCCCCCAGAAAATAAAAGGAAAAAACCAAAACCCACCACCCCTAAGGGAATTAGAGTTAAGGTTAGAATTTAATGTGAAAGACATTAAATAATCAGATGATACTTAATTAGAGAATGAAAACTATAGGCGACGAAAATATGCTTGATTCCTTCTCCCTTCAGACCTTCTCCCTATCTGTTTCCAAAGAAAAGGAGCAGAATCATTCCTCCCAAACTCCAAACCTGCCAGCGTTACCTGTGCTTTACGTAAACTACTCCACTGAGTAACCATCTCACGTCAGAGGTGCGGAGCCTACGCTAACCTGGGACACCCCCAGGGAAGACTGCAGCAACAGCCTGTGGAATAACTTACGACCTGTTGGAGCTGATTTCAATATCCCACTTCGCATCTCCCAAGCTCTTACCTAAACTCCTCTGAAAGCGATGCACTGACTGGGAGCCAGCAGAAAGCCAAAAAGTCTATAGCTTATGCGTCACTGGTGACTGGCTCCTGCAAGAAGTTTTAGTGACGCTATTAGTACATAATCGGCACAATATTAAGCCACGGGGAGCAATTACTAGCTTTTCCAGCGAAATGTAAGTACAATCGCACATACCCATCACGAAGCCTGTGCTGTCAGACGCACCTCTGACATCTCACACCAAGGTGTTGACAGAACCGTGCCTGTCCCTGAACAGCAGGTGAATCCACAGAGGCGTTCCTGAAGACACGGTCCTGCCCCTGGTTTGGTTTGATCTGCATGCAAGTGCAATAGTTTGTGGGCCCCTCAC
>NW_010539871.1:57493-72335 GCF_000687285.1 Phaethon lepturus
GAGGTGGTGGAGTCACCGTCACTGGAAGTCTTCAAAAAACGTGTGGACGTGGTACAAGGGGACATGGTTTAGTGGGCATGGTGGTGCTGGGTTGATGGTTGGACTTGATGATTTTAGAGGTCTTTTCCAACCTTAATGATTCTGTGATTATCGCCACAAAACGTGCTGTGAAGCAGCGGACAAACTGCAGCTACTTGTGCATAATGTAATGCAAACGCACGTGCTCATCATACGAAAACCGCATTTCGTGGCCAGAGTGATTAAGTACATAAGAAGAGTCCAGCTGCTCTCTACAGATTAAGAGAAACTGCAATGCTTCATAATATTAAAATTATTAGAAGTTTGCTACCAAGCACAAGCAAGGTAAGCCTCATTAGCAGACACCCCCCACCCCTTTTCACTTTATGCCACAGCCTGTCCACCCGTGATCCCACACAAGCGACCGGCAGCGTCTGGCACAGTGGTCCGGGCAGGAGAAAGAGGTCACGGGGGCTCGAGCTGCCCAGCACGGACGGATGGGGCAGCTGGCAATGGAGCAGCCTCCCGGGCAAGCACCAACTTCAACAGGTTTCATTGCGTGCATCTGTAGAAACCTCGAGGAGAGAAGAGATGGCAAGAACGCTGAAGAAGTGTCTTTCGCCAGGAGTTTTAAGTCAGTGGAAAGGCTGATGCTTTTCCTGGCAGAGGATGTGTCATTGTTCCAAGGAAACCTGGTAATCTTTTTACGTTTTTCCAAGATGGAATTTAAGGTTAACTCCCTGGCGAAAGCAGCCAGACACGTGCAACTGAAATTTCTGCCGCTCATACTCAGCCATAGCAAAAGCTCATTAAGTTTCCAAACCACTATTAAATCTGATAATTTTTTCTGACAGTATTAGGAATGGAGGGGTTTTTCTTCTTTCTAAACCACCACACTTCTAATGTCTCCTTGATGTCTGTCCTCTCGTTAATTTACGATGTTTGTGCAATTTAGCAAATCAGACGGGGGAAAAACCACAGGACAAATGCCACCTTTATGCATCACTTTGGAATGTATGTATTGGGTGAAAAGTATGTCTGATGGCCAAGAGCAAGAAATATGAGGCTAATTTTCCCGTGAAATATTGCTGTGTTTTATTTGAAAAGAAAAAAAAAAAGCAACCAACTCTAGGGCCCAAATATCCTCGGGACAAATCCTGAAGAAATTAAAAGCCCTAACACGGATCAAACTTAGAGATGCAGTCTCATTATAAGAAAAAGCTCTTATTACCTCTGTTAGCTCCAGTTTCCTCATAGACAATTACTTCCACTATCTCCTAAATTACCCTGGTGATTCAAACATCACTTCATCTTCATTTAGCTGAGTCCATTACTTACATCAGTTTGTCTTATAATGGGGCACCTTCAAGACCTGTTTTTTGATATATTTGAAGCTATTATTTTATTAGATTTGAAATTTTAGGTTGGCAAATCTTTTTACACAGGCAAACATTTTCTGAGTAATTACTCCAACAGCATAAATGTTTTTATCTGGTCTTTTTCTCCTCTCTCCAGATTTGTCTTGCTAAATGTACTAATTATACTCCCACACAGTTCCTCATCTTCTCCCGCTTTCTCCTTTTCATACTGAACTGTGGCTTGAGAGCAGGAAAAGAACATTTCCCACAGAGTGGCTTCTTTACCCAAACATAAATATCCTGAAGTAATGATGAAAGACAAGAAAGACATGTTTAAAGAATATATCTGAAACTCCATTTCTTCACTGCTATTTGAAATCATCCCTTTGAAAATTCAAAAGCGGTACACTCAACCGTAATCAGCGCCGGGGCGAGAGGCACGCGAGCACAGCTCTCCCAAGGCGGCGGAATTTCCAGTCGGTTTTGTGAAGTGCGTGTGTAACAACTGCGCAGAAGCACCGCAGAGATTAGTTTTGGCCACATGAGTTTGCCAGAATTGGCGTTGAGGTTCGCTGCGTAGTTCAGCTTTGTATTTGGACGCCGAAACTAAACTCGAATGCACCTCTGCAGTAAAAAGGCACGATGTTCCCATGAAGATACCCGCTTTCCCCCCATGTATTGAGCAGAGTACAACAGAAAACATCACTGCAACAGGCAAGGATGACACTAGCGATAAAGGTGAACCGAAATGCTGGCTTAAATCCTCTTCCTAGCAGATACAAGTTCACATCAAATGGCAGGCGTACTCAGAAGGCCAAATTTTATGCAAGTACAAGCACTAAGTAAATTTAAAAGGTTGTGGGATGTGTATTTTGCCTGTAGTTACTTTCAGAACTATTTTAAGCTTGCAAATAACGTCAGACAATTTCTTCCTGTATTCAGCAGTCAGCATCCCTTCAACCGAGCTTCACCTTCAAGACCAATAAATCCTATCGTCGTTTATAAATATGCTCAGCTAGAGAAAAGGGCAAATACTAACTCCACAGCAGGATCCTCGAGGTGCTTTAATCGTACTGGATGCAATAATAATTCCATATGTGCCTCAGATGCACAAGATCGGGTCTCCTTTGGGTTATTTTGTTATTGTTTTTAATATAAGCTTCCAATGAGGTCATGCACGCACGCTGCGCATCTCGGTACTTCTGAGAGAGGCTAGAACAGCTGTGACACTCCTTGAGCTCCTTCACAAATCAAAACTATTGCAGAGGACAACTTTAAAGACAGAGGAGAGTATGCTGGGCACCCATGCTGGCTAGAAGACGTGAAAAACAGAGCTCCTGTGGTGCGACTAGCTGCTGCAGCTTTTTAAACACACCTCCGCCTCAAGTCTTGCACGCTGGCACGCGGCGTCACTTTAAAATGGCAGAAAAGAGGGGCGTCTCATGAGATTTCATTACTCCTGGATTTGGCATCTGATTCAGAGGTTGACTCCAGAATGTAGTGCTGGACAAAGGCTACTAAGGCTGTTCCCACTGCTGCTCAGAGGTTTTTGCTGGTGGCGTGCCTTTGGAGCGGGCAACTGCCCTCGCTCAGGGAAAGCAGAGGAATATCCCCGGCAGACAGTGGCAAGCAGTAGCCCGCTTCAGACTGACATTCGACAACAGCGTTTAGCACTGACTAAAGTTACCAGCTTCAGGCTGACGGGTGTTGATTTCCCTGACGTTACTCTAGCTGAGAATGATGATTTTGTTTTCTTGGTGGTGAACACCACCGTGGGTTACAACATGTTGCTCGCTAGGAGCTTGTGTATACGCAGGTCCAGAAGCATCCCCTTGTCAGGAAGGATTTGCATAGCTGCAACAATTCACGGTACTGGGGACGGGGTGCTCACATAACCACATGCCAGGAAAGACTCTACTGCAAATACAGCAGCTTCTGACCAGATGCTTTTAAGTTTATCACAGTGACTGGTGCAGGACAGTTCCACTGTGAGTATTAAAGGTAGTCAGTTAGACAAATGGTAGAAGATAAGGCATGTTAACAAATATTAATCAACTAAAACAGCAATATAAAACAGATGTGAAACCAGGCAAAACACTTGCCCGGTGCTACACTTCTGTTGCACACAGCAAGAGGAGATGGAAAGCAACTCCTCGTAACTTCTCCCTTTCCAATCTCGCATGCTGGTTGGGAGAGGAGGGAGGAGACATTTTCTTTGTATTGCTGGAGTTGGGCCAGCTAATTCATCCACCGTTGGTCCCCCTTCTTCTTTCCAGGTCGTTACTGGCAATGAGTTGGCATATGACGATGGTGCGCTCTGTACAAATTTCCGCCGCATGGGTCGTGTGCACTTGACTTCATCTGCGTTTTGGATAGCTGCTCATTGTCCAGGTCATCATAAATCACCTCCAACGTGGCTAATTCCCTCAGGTCCTGGATACCTCTCTCCAGGGTGGTCCACTTGCCTGGGCGACGTATAACATCTTCCTTGAAGGGATAACTTTCCTTCACGCCAGGCAGGAGTCACCTCCAGAGACTGAGGGCTCGTGCTCCTTTTCCAATGCTGCCTTCCCTAGACAGGGATCCCAGCTGCTGGGCCTCCCTACCCTCTAGTTCCAGGCTACTGGTCCTGTTATCCCAGCATCGGAGCAGCCAGGTGACAATGTGCTTGCCTGGACGACGGCTGAAGCCTTTTTGCACATCTCGCAGCCCACTCAGGGGTAGGGATCCTCCCCACGTCACGCTGTCCACGCTAGGCTGCCGTTGTAATGCTGCGCTCAGACGTGAAGCGCAGTAGGATCTAGTTCGTGCCTCTCTGAAGATGGAATCAGGAGTAACCCTGACAGAATTTGACTCTTACTGCAGTCAGAAATGCACAACTTGGAAAGATCTCACTTTCAATCATTGATTCCGGGTTCAGCTGCCAACACAGGCGGCTTATGTATATGCTGCTGAAGTTTGTTTGTTTTAAATCTTAAGCCAAGTATATTTGATGCCTAAGCCTTTTGAGACATAGAATCTCAGAGAGTTATATCAGAGATACTTTTCCCAGATTTTCCTGTATTGGGTTGCAAATATTTTCTCATGCGGTCTCACCCTTTTATTTCCTCTAAATGTGTAAGAAGGTCAATCTTCATAAGCAATGAAATATTCATAAAAACTTCTTAGATGCAGCTATTAGGGACTCCATTAGGCAAAACCAACTTCTTAGGGTCTGAAAACAGAATGTTTTCATGAAGTTAAAATATCTGATGTTATTAAAAACACACTAACGAACACCCCCTCCACGTGGCTGCATGCAGAGCAGTGCCTTGGGCTCTCGATGACTCGCAAAGAGGACATAATATCCTGGAACGCACCATAAGTTGAATTTGCCACCTGTGGGTTTTCTGGTTGGGATTTAGTGGGTTTGTCTTTTGCCTTTAAAGCTCTGTATGAACTGACCATGAAGAAACTTCTGTGCATTCCAGGCTATAGAACTAATGGCCATCTGAGAAACTGGACCCAATACATTATTAGAACTTTTTAGATTAAAGCCGCTAGGCTGAAGACTGCTTTTCACCTTAGCTGGGTGAAACCTGGATTTTCTGGCTCCTTCGTATGAAGCAGAATCTGTCTCACTTGTCATGACATTTGGGAAGACGTGGGAGAAACACAGAACTACTACCAGATTTGCTTCACAGATTTCTTTCCTGCATGATTTTTTGCTTCCAGGATGATCTCATTTTCTTCTCCTTTTCTCATGGGGAAAACTACTTCTAGACCCTGGGGTTTCAGAAGGCAACAATGAAACACGACACCAAGCAGTGGCTCTCAGACAAATGTTTGCTGTGGACACAGAGTGGCTGTACTTTGCCAGACATATAACGGGGTAATGAGTTACACATGGTGACAACACGGAAAGTCCCTGCATTCAGTAACTGTGGCCACAGTTGGGGAATCGCTGCCAGAGCGTATGTCAGAGTATGGATGGGTGAGGGCAATCATGTTCCTTCTGCAAAGTCATCCTCAAGAGAGGTTATTAGGCCATACCCAACACCATGCTGACTGGGCTCCAGCAGCCCTGAAGCACAGGAATAATAAACGTGCATGTACTCTGCTGCATAGACACGTGCTTCGGGGATTAAGAACTAGAAGATAAATGAAGAGTCTGTTACTAACTCCATCTACTCCATCTGGCCACCAAGAGATACACCGTGGGATAAAACACAAAGGAAGAAACCAGTTTTGCTAGCACACCTATGATGGAAATCAAAACCACAGCTATTGCAAAGAAAGCTTGCAGGGTAAGCCCAGCCCCAGAGGCATGAATGCATCTGGTTTCAGTAAATACAGAGCCTCTATTATGGCATGTTGTTGATTAAATGATTGTTTTCTTGTTTGGAGAAAACAGAGCATTCCACTTTGACAGGCACAGGAGGATGTGCGATGTCTTGCTCCTCAGCTTCAGTATTTTCACAGAGCATGCTGAAGCACTGACACCCTGTCCAAGCATACCTGGCCAGCCTTGCTGCAGGAAAGCAATGATCAGTGCGTTGCCTATACTCCCATGTGGCTTGCTGTACAGACATCAGGGCTCACAAGGAAAGGAGAGAAAGCAGTAAGTGTAGTGCAGGCAACAGGAAATTAAAATAAATTTGAAGATACACAAGTTATCTCTTTCAAATTTGTTTTCCATAAAACAATATTGCATAAATGAAACACTTCCTTAACAAAAGCAATCGCAGGGACATGTTAAATGACTAAGGGTATAGGTTCCCATTAATATTATACTGCTGACAAAAATATAATTACAAACATTGCAGCAA
This sequence comes from Phaethon lepturus, assembly GCF_000687285.1. Classification (NCBI taxonomy): domain Eukaryota; kingdom Metazoa; phylum Chordata; class Aves; order Phaethontiformes; family Phaethontidae; genus Phaethon; species Phaethon lepturus. The sequence continues at coordinate 63,678 of NW_010539871.1, forward strand.
TTCCTGGCACAGATACCTCCAGGTACAATAAACCGGGCTCCAAGCAGAGGAGTTTGATTTGGTTTTGATGTAAAAGAGTTTGAACACATTTTGAGTGTCTTTACAGAAGGCGCCTTTTAGAGCACACCATGCAAACAGCATTTCTGGACCAGGCAGAGGATTTTGAGCTACTTCTGTTTCAAACTCCTGAGATTTGACTCTTCCTAAACTCCATAAACTTGTTAGGAGTTTGTCCCCTAGATCTCCTGAGCATATCGAGTTGTTCCCTATAAATTCCTAGCTTTTAAAATGTGAAAGATAAAAAAAGAAAGATACAAACAGAAAACACGGCTACTGAGGGAATTGTGTCATAAAGAATCAGCATAAGGAAAAAAGCCACAAGTCAAACAAATGGATTCCAAATAATTAAATCTCACAGCTGCTGAATTTTGTGTGCGAGAAGCACTGCCATGCAAACAGTGTAGTGTTTTTAAAGCATCTAGTCCAAACAGTCCTCCTTACTCTGACTGCTCAGCCAAACACAAACACATAAATAAAACACAAGAAAAAGCTCTCAGTTTCTTTGATTTATGGCAAAGATTAAACTCCGATTTTTGAGTAACGGGTACTGTATCACCAGCTCTTACTTGCCATGCTAACCAAAAACTCAAATGAAGGGTGTCCCTCAGCCTGATGCAACCACAGAGGAAAAAAAAGTATGTAAAGAGATTCTCTTTATTCACATATGCAAATCTGGGTGCAAGGGATAAAAGGCTTAGTGGGCCATATGAAAAGCAATGAGCAAAGATAGGCAGGAAATAGGAAGTGGTTCAAGTCCAACTATCCTCACAAAAGACAAGGGGAGCTGAGCCAGCACAAAGGGAGAAGTTACGACACATCCTAAAAGCTTACAGTGACGATTTCCAAATGAAGGAGCAATGGTAATTCTCATATTTATTTTGCAGGGGTCTTGTAGATGCTTTGTACCGATGTACTTACTTTACTGAGAGCTTGGAGTGGCACTGAGCTGCCTGTGGCAGGAATTTCAGAGGTAGGCACATGGACAAAGTCGTTCCTAGAAAGCCCAGATGCTGATTTTGTCTGGTTAATAATTTACTGGCTATGAATGGAAAAATGCATGTAATCTTGTAGAACTTATCTGTCTGCTGTATATTTTAATATGGTTCCTGTCAGCATGACATCCAAGATGAGTATTATGTGTTCCTGCACCTGATTAAAGATTTATCCAAATCTATGTTTCACATACATCCACACCTGCATCAAAAAGAATCACGTAATAAAGGTTTACAAAATTATCCAGCTAAAAGTTCAGAGTCAACGTGCATTCAGTTTATCAATAGATATTACTTTATATTCCAAGGATTAAAGAAAGAAGCATGAAAGATCAAACAAAAGGAGTTATAAAATCTTCTCATTTTAAAAAGAAACCTTTGCTAAACCTACCCTCATAACAAAGGAAGTGTTCTAGGCGTTTTTAGCAACAGTTTGGAACACATCTGGAACCGTAAAATGCAATACACTCCTTTTTTTACTGGCCCCTCATTTCTCTAATTAGTAGAAGATGCACTAGAAATTTAAAGACATGTATCTGAACAGCCATTCACTTCAGCTGAGGTAGGAAACCCCTACTGGGACATTTCCCAGTCCCACTCCCAGTTAATTCCTTAGACCTCATTAATATGGCTTTTGGACTGACTTCCTCGGGGGGTGGGTGGGGGGAATCTTTCAAAAGGCCACAGGTTAATCTCTGGAAGGAGAGCCACAGTTTGCATTATCCTGAGCTTTAAAATCTGTAATGTAAGACAGTCAACACAAAAACACAATAAACTCCCCCTTTAAACTAGATCTGATCATCCTGCAAAGAAAAGCCTGCCTGTTAAACTGTAATCGGATTCATTCTTTATTGTCACATTAGCATTTGGTACCATCCTTAAGGCATTCGTCCAGCTGTTTTTATTTTATCGTTGTTATTATTATATTGTGCCAGTAAACAGAAAGGATCTTCTATCAAGTACAGAGGATCTCCGAAAGGCTGTGTACTACTTACCCCTGCTACAATGATCTATTCTTTCCATGGATGGGATCCCTAGCCAAGGCCTAACAGTTCCAGGTCTCTCCGTAGCTTCCCAGCAGTTAATTGAAAAAACCTTCCAGGCATCAGCTCCGAAATGCAAGAACTCCAGGCTAGCAAAATCAAATTAAACTCCCCACATTCGGTTCACTCGCTCTCCTCTCTTCCTGGTGCCGCTGCTTCTTCAGATGAACGTGCCTATGAATAGCATTTAAGACCTGCCTCCATAGCCCTGCTAGCCGTTTCCACACTGCCCATTTCATGCTCAATTTGCACTGTAGAGAAATCAGTGGTGTTCCTTTCTCTCGCGCTCGCTCTCTCATTGGAAAGGTCCCACAAGACAAGCCGGAGAATTTAACAAGAGCCAAGAGAAACAGAGAGGGAGGGAATGCATGCAGGGATTGTGCTCAGGCGCGGCATAGAAGTCTGCTGCTACAGCTCAGAAGAAAAAAAAAAAGAAAAGAAAAAAAAAAAGAGACAGCAAACTGCCATCACATGCCTGAAACCCAGCACAGTTTAAGGCAAGCTGATTCCTCATCGTTCGTTCTTTTCCACTGGTATCAAACTGCTCAGAGCTAAAGCTCCATGAAATTCCTCTCCGGTCCCTGGTGCTGTGCAAACTGCAAATCAATGCAGGATGTGTGCCCTAATGCCTAGGTACAACGGTTCTCTGTTCACGGTACATATTCCCTAAAGAAAACAAGTATTTAAATGATGAAAAGTTTGCTGTCAAAATCTTCCCTCTTCTGTTAACAGCCGAAATATCTTAGCTTGTCCAAGGGGTCTGTACTACAACCATAGAGTGAATGATACTTTGGCATCTGCAAAATCAAATTTTGCAGATCATTATTCACTGCCAGGATTTTATCATTCAGCACCTGAGCACCGATGACCACTAACAAGGAGATCACCTCCTTCCCTCAGCCCAAAATTTTAAGCGTACCAGGTAATTTAAGCTTTCAAAGAACTGTCAGTTCTAACGAACACCACACCGTGTATCACCGCTACTGCAATTTCACAGCACTCCTGCCAGTCCAGAATATCGAGGTCTAGTCATTTCTATTCAGAAAGACGCATTTTGCAAATTACTGACCATGTAAGTGGTTCTAATTATAGCCAGTCTACCCTTGCCTGGTATTTATTTCACCACCGAAGAGATGGAACACGATTAGCTCCCTCTTCTCACATCTATGTTTCTGAAATCACAGGTTAAAATGGAAATCTTAGTATCTGACAGTTCCTTAGAACAACCTCATGCCTTTATTACAGCGTTTGGCCAAACTCTAGTTTAATTCTGCAGTCCAACTCGGGGAAGTTGTAGAACACGTAAGACAGGATTAAGGCAGTTCTCAGAAGGTGCAAGTTACTGCCAGTGCCTTCATCTTTCAGGAGCCAGTAAGAGCTTTTACCCTGAAAATGTCAGAAGTCTGTCTTGTATTTGACTTCTTTATTATTTTCCTCTAGATGGTGCTCTGTTTGAAGGAGCTACTTTGCTTGGGACGCTACCGTCAGTCTCCGAGATGGGCTGGCCGGCACAAAAACTGACAGCAAATTATCACGTACACGCCTGGCGGCGTCAGCAAAGTGACTTGTTCCCTTAACATCACGCATTAGCAATTTCCCACAGTGCGCATTTGAAGTGTAACTCTGCAGAGGACAGATTTTAAACAAAGTCTCTTCTTGCACACTCTTCGTATTTATTTCTCTAACAAGTGGAGTCTATGATGCAGTGAGGTGACAGAGAACCATTCTCCTTCCAGTCCCGATACCCGTTCTCCTGCCCACGTGCAATTCTCCCAATTTTCCCCGTCTGTTGCCTACACTGACAACAAACTTTAACCTCTTTTACATGCTCACATGTCCATATCCTATGTGCTAGTGTAACACGTACCTCCTTGATGCCTGAAAAGCATCTTCATGTGACTGTGAAGACAATTCACCAGTTTTTGTGTCTCACACGTGTACAATATAGTAAAGTATAGCACAGGACAGTATAGGAACATACACTTTTAAACTCTTCTTCATCAGTTGATAGCAATTTCCCCCTCTTACAAGTTTCTCTTTGTTATTTCTGCTGTGAAAACACCCTAGAGAATTTGAAATGCTCAATGCAAGCTGTTAAAAAAATTGAAAATTAGCATTCTTAAAAAAGAAACTCGGTTTCCTCTCCCCACCAACTCCCCAAAACTCTGCTTCTCCCAAATCTTGGAAAATTCCCTTTCTGTTAAAGTGTCATCTTAACTGTTACACTGAAACACTTATCAGAGGGTGCCACTGGCTGCTGTACTTTCAGGCATGACAAGTTGGCAAAATTTGCTTCTTATACACCTAAATAAATAAGGCTGTGGGGTCCTGAATGGCACGAAGAAAACAAACATTAGCTAATGAAGGAAGCCAGCGCCTTTAAAACGTAAAGCCTCAGCCACCTCGAGAGCAGCTTTATTTTGTGCAAAACGGGGTGGCAATCGGTAAGCAGTAGCCTTCCAAGTCCCGCGCTCTCTTTGCCCATCTGAAAGCTGGTTCCCAATTCCCTCCTGCACCTGGTCTGCTCTGGTAAAATTAGAAAGCCATTCCTGACACAAAATTGATGTCTATAATGATGTATAATTGGCACAAAGAGATTCTAGAAAGCGACAATGAAGAAAAGCTCTTCTGAGGATGGAAGCATATTTGCTAAGGCAAAGAGCATTCTGAAACGACCCGTAAAAGCAAGAGGAATGTGTGAATGGTGGTCCGTACCACTGATTTGCATATATTTTGCTAACTAGCATTTATTAATCATAAGCACATGGAGCTGAAAAGGATCTTACTCATGTAAGACAAGCCGATTATAATTTTTGCTCCCCCTTTTAAACTAGTTATGCTACTTGCTAACATTATTACTATCAGGCAGCTAATTTCCTTCTAGCAGGGAAAAGAAACACCAGCGAATAACCAAAAAAGTTTTTACTCCCTCAACTGACAAACCACATTTTAACCTGCTACAACTTTGTCTATTCTCTACATTGACTTTATTAAATTAAATCATTGCTTGCATCCTTACAAACAGCAGCGTTCAGTTATCGCCTGCACAAGCCAAGGAGGTAGATAAGATGCCTGGTTGTATTCCAAACTCTGAAATAATTTTCCATTTTATAAGAAACAACAGCAGGATTTGATATACTGTGGTACATCAAATCTGTGTTTTTAATGGAGAATACTGATGCTGAAACAAACTCAACTACATCTCAGGTTTACACACATCTCTAGAGGAACTCTGAAAAATCTCTTTACAACCTGCCTGGTGTAGAGCATGCACACCCACGAGTACGCGGACAGCCCTACACCAGGTAGCCACAACGCTCCCTGTCCCCATCTACCGCTCCTTTTAACAGGATATTATGCCGAACCCTTCTGTTCCCGACCAGACTGAGCTGAGGATCTCTGCAGTGCCCTGTACTGCACCGAGAAAGAGCAAAACCCAAGGAGCAATGATGTAAGGAAAGCATCCAAATGCACGTTAAGTACAGCCAATTCTCAGGATAGGGCTCCGCTCTTTCATCTCCTTGGTAATGGGGGTATCACCGGAATCAGTGATGAGCAACAGCCGTAGCTGGACCAGCTTGGGAGGTGGGGGAAACCTCTCATGGAACGAATGGGTAAGTCACGTGAGCTCAAGCTAGGGAGGCTGCTTCTACTCTTACAGGCAGTCTGCATCACCGACCTGTTTTCATAAGCAGCGTTTCAAAGAAGGGTCAACACGCGTCACTGCCAGAAGAAATTGTGCTTCTAGGAAAGCTGCTTCTTTCCTTTTACTGCACACCTACAGCCAGAGAAATATTGCCCCTGTTGTCGCAGACAGAACCCCTATGCCTGGCCCCGGGCAGGCGTAAATCTACTTTCTGGTGAGCGTAGCAGTCAATGTGCCTTACAGCCCACCATGTGCATCTCTCCATTGTAAAGTTCTCCAGGGAAAGAATGCAGAAGTTTCCTTGAACCTGCCTCATCTCCTTCCTAGAGAAATCATCTTCCATATTCCCGCAACACCAATCCCCAAGCAACACCATCAAAATCCACACGTTTCCCAGGAACCCAAATCAAATCACTCTGTTGAACAATAGAGACAATTAGCCACAAGTGACACGATGTGTTTTGCTCTTACTACTTTCTACAGCACAGTCAACACCAGGTATTTGTTCTTCCCCCCCATCACGCGGAGCTGAATTAAACAGTTAACTAAAAAAATCTTTCTGACTGCAAACCGAACTTTGCTTCCGACACAAATTCCCATAAAATCGCGATGCCTACCATTTCAGAACTAGCAGCCAAAAAGAAAAACCCAGGCTGTCTCCAAAGGAAACCACCTTGGCTATTCGACCCTGGTGAATATAATACCAGCCATTTGGAAATAGGCACTTTGATATACAAAGTACACATGCCCACTCTCGTGTGTTATTCATTACACCACAGGCTATGCTCAAAAAGGGAAAAGTAAATATCTTCCACGTTACTGTTCAAAGCAAAGCTAATTCAATGTAATGATGGGTTTCCATAGCCACATTTGGTATTTCCGAAATACAGTAACTTCAGGGTTCTGATAGGATCCTGGCATCTTTGGTACTTTTTTTTTTTTTTTTTTAAATGCTACTGACCTTCCACCTCTCTGCAAAGTAGCACATTTTTCAAAGTTCCCAGCCAATTGGGGAGCATTTCAAACTCTATGAATGGCTCAGCTTGAATTTGCTGTTTGTGTCTGTGTTGATTAACACATGTAAATAAAGGCATCTGGTGTTACCTCTCTCTATTTCCATTTCACACCCTATTAAAGTCTGATTTCACAATTAATTGAAACCAAAAAGAGATTATTCAGAAATTATTCCTCCTTTGCCACGCTGAGGTCTAGTCACTACCTGGGGAGTCACAGCCCCCCTCCTGGCAGTATTTAGAATTAAACGGTTTGGATATCACGCAATGATACCAAAAACGGTGTTGGAGAAGGACGCGAGCCTGCAAGCAAATCCTTATGTTACACGCTATTCACAACAAGAGAGGGAAGGATTCTTCTGCCCGACTGACAGGAAAACCTATATTCTTCCATGTGCTGAATTTAAGAGAGAGAGCTAAGAGATCAAAGCACAAACGAAGACAGACAATGCGAGTGATGAAGTAACGTTTCTCCTGCACCGACTCTATTCAACAACAGGTCCTAAGAACAGCAAAGTCAGATCCTCCCGTTTGGTAACGTTTGGGATTTGAACTCAGCGTGGATTCCTAACTGTGTTTTGTAAGTCATGAAAGCACAGCGGTAACAGCAAACTGGATACAAACACCTACTGAGCCCGGACACACTCTAAACCCCAGAAACTCATTTCTGACATAAAACAATACAAAATCAGCCCACAACCACTCACTCCTCCTCAGGCTGGGCAAATGATCTCTGTTTCTCCTGCCTTTTTCTGCTCCCCAGCCCATCCACGCTCCAAAAAACCTCGAGCAATCATCAAAGGTGAGATTTCTGAAAAGTGGAAGTTCACGACGCTAAAATTTTATTACAACCATCTCCAGCAAAAGCTGTTCCAGTAGCCTGGAATTAGGTGCAAGGGGAAGAGCACTGCTCTCAGGGATTTCCAGAGTCCGAGAAGCCCGATAGTCCTCTGCACACTAGATGGCATTGCACCACAAATTATCGCAGGGATCAGGCGCCGATTCTGGCTCCTAAGGAAAACGCCAGCAAAATTATCTTCCCGCTCATGTAGTCCCATTCCTTCGGGAAAGTAAGGCTCAGCACCACTGGGTGAATATTTACAGTGTCAAAACAATGGAGACGGCTCCGTAAGAGGAACCAGCCACTCGGTGCTTTCAGGCAAAAACAAAGAGGCAGTTAAATTAAAGGAGCTGATTTATCTATTTATCTATCTATTTATTTGTTTAAAAGAAAAGTGGCTTTGCCACAAAACAAAGCGTCCTTTCTCCTGCTGTCTACCACCCGACAACACAGGACACTTACTTTGGCTGCTGCCAATCAACGTGCACCACTGCAACGTTCCCTTCATCGTACGAAAGGGACTTTTACAGTCAGGAACTACTTACATAGAAAAGCCACTTGAACGGGCCAAGAATGAGCTCGCTTTACAGTTTTCGTCCATCATTTTTAAACAGGTTCGTTTTATATGCTGGCAACGTATGTTAAGGTCATAAACCACCTAGAACCTGTAATATGTTATTGCTTAACCTTATTGAGAAATGCATTCATCCATAGTCAAAAAGAGACTGAATATGATTTTTTTCAGCTATAGAAGATATATATACTTTTGATCTTCCTGCATAGGGCATTTCATAAAACTGCTGACTTTCAAGAAAAGTGCATTAAAATCACTGTGTTAGTTACGACTGCCTTTTCTTCTGTGAGTTCCAAAATCCATTAAATTCTGTGGGAGGTCAGTGACAGTTTTAGTCATAGTCTACTTTTCCATTTGCTGGAAACAAGCATATTATTCCTCTGAGAGAACTGAAAATTGATACAGTCCTGTCATTCTAGGCTATTAGTCTCTTACTCACTCACTTTTTCTGTCTTCTCCCCCTCTGAATCAATACTAACTCTTTTTCCC
>NW_010539871.1:72371-86530 GCF_000687285.1 Phaethon lepturus
CCTACACTGATAAGAATCAAAGTCACTGGAAAAAATGCCTTATATACCTGAAATATCAGCAGGAGTTCCAAGGGAGGAGAAAGAACAACAACAAAAAAACCTGAAAATCAGTAATTTTGATGAGAGGAAGAGTACTGTGGCAATGAGAAGCTTAATTTGCCTAAGGTAGTCATTGATCCTGTCTCACTATCACATTTTCTAAGTACTTTTTCTTACTCAAGAGTGCAGATAGGTTTATGCTACGATTTCTCACCTTCACGTCACCCGAAGGGAGGTATTCATGTTATTTCACCTGAAAACTAGTAATTTTGATGAGGGGAAGAGTACTGTGGCAATGAGAAGCTTTATTTGCCTAAGGTCTGATCCTGTCTCACTATCACATTTTCTAAGTACTTTTTCTTACTCAAGAGTGCAGATAGGTTTATGCTACGATTTCTCACCTTCACGTCACCCGAAGGGAGGTATTCATGTTATTTCTAATGCACAGGCCAAATCAAGGGCTGAGCTGGGTAACATTTCTTATTTTGCATTTATAGAGAACTAGTAACAAGGAACCAAGCTCCTAGGAGCAGAAGTAGTAAACAAAACTTAAGAATGCACATGCACAAGGGAAAAACAAAGATACTCTGAAGAGCCTTGAAGGCAGTAGCCTGCCCGTATCATATCTGGAGGTCGCAGGACATGACTAAACCTGAAATCTCGTTAGGAACTGTACCTCCTGGCGTTTACGTGAGCAGTTCTGTGGGCATGCAGCCCCAGTCCCTACCCCTTCTAACAAGCGGGACCTGTTGCTCAGCAAGGAAGGGAGGCTTCCTTGGAAGCAAGGAAGGCAAGGAAAAGCAGCACTCATGAAACTGCAAAACAACACTCCCCATAGGTGATAGACAATCTCCTCCTAACAGCCTCCTTTCCACACACCCATCTGTCCAGTAATTCCATAGGCTCAGGAGAGCATTTCAGCTTGTCCTGATGTGTTCCTGAAGTCTGATTTCAAATCAGCCTTTCCCACTTTCCAGGAGCACTGGAAAACTTGGTCTTTACTCCACGCGTTCCCCATCTTACCTCTCTGTCACCAACTATAGAGGGATCCGTATTCTTCAAGTTACTGCCTGCAGGTATGCAGCACCCTTCTAGATTTGGATAAAGAGCGTAAGCCCAACAAGATGACAAAGTCTACCTTTGCAAATGATGAAGCAGGCTCTATAAGCGACAGTAAATAATGCTGACCCAATTTGCACAAGTATATACTTCCACTGCAAGTCTGGTCTGCAGGGTCTTCAAAATCCTTATGTGACAAAGGTGAACCCATCAGCATTCAGCAGATAAGCAGCCACCATTAAAACTTTTTTAAAAGCTTCAGAAAAAAACTGTAAGCAAAAGCAAACAAACTTTGCACATCACATATAGGCAAACCACATCGTTCTGAGCAAAAATTTGCAGGATTAGGCTCAAGACAGAAAGCAGTGTTGGGGGGAAATCAGTGTTACTACAACCACATCTGAGAACTCCTTCCCCAGGAAAAGCATTATTTATTATCTGGCTAAATACCAACTTCTCTTGCTGACAAGAGGAGCAGCAAATGAAGGAAAATAATCTCCCTTTAGTTGGCAGGAGGAAACGATAAAAGCTGAGGGGAAGCTTACTCCATTTCCTCCCATGACCCCAGAAGTGGGAAAGATCAACAACCACTCATCTGTACAAACCCGGCTGTGCGAAACCCCGCGCTTTTGGCATTTAGCTCTGCTTACATCCCTCAGTTTTACATAAAGGTTAGTCTATGACTAAACTGACCACTGAATGCATTTTAATATAATACAGACACAGCACAGAGCTACAGGACTCCCAGTGCTTTCAAATACAGCCTATGACCTTTAGCTACTTGCCAATTACTTTGCCAAACTTCAGCTGGGGGGGGAAGGTGCAAGCACGATTTTGCGCACGCACACATGCACATACATGCATGAGAAAGAACGTTTTAAAATTTCACATCTCAAATCCACCCCCCGCCCTATTTTTTTAAACAACAAAAATGAAAGGCCGTGTTCCGCAGCTGGCTTCAGAGGCAGACTGCAAAACTGACACGTGTTTTATATCACCACATGCATTTTTATACAAAAACTCGAGCAAGAGCTAAAGCATGGAATAAGGTAGATGGAAGCATTTCCCCTCAACTACTCCATTCTGGGAACATTCTGGGAAAAGGGGGCTGGATAATGAGCAGAAGAGGTACATGAACCTGTTGGAGCGGGGCCAGAGGAGACCACCAAAATGCTCAGAGGGCTGGAACCCCTCTGCTGTGAGGACAGGCTGGGAGTGTTGGGGTTGTTCAGCCCGGAGCAGAGAAGGCGCCGGGGAGACCTTATTGCATCCGGCCAGGACTTAAAGGGGGCTGATAAGAAAGATGGGGACAGACTTTTTAGCAGGGCCTGTGGCAATAGGACAAGGAGTAACAATTTTTATCTAAAAGAGGGGAGATTCAGAATAGATCCAAGGAAGAAATTTTTGACAATGAGGGTGGTGAAACCCTGGCCCAGGTTGCCCAGAGAGGTGGTCGATGCCCCATCCCTGGAAACACCCCAGGTCAGGCTGGACGGGGCTCTGAGCAACCTGCTCTGGTTGAAGATGTCCCTGCCCATGGCAGGGGGTTGGACTAGATGGCCTGGAAAGGTCCCTTCCAGCCCAAAGATTCTATGGACAAACTTGATTTTCTAAAAAGAAGGTTTTATACGAGTAAAACCAAAAACTTCCCCCGTTAGCCAAATGTTTCATAAAAACTTCAGCCCAACTAAAAATACCTGGCTTTAACAGGAAACTCGAAGGGGATATCACAGTGCTTGTACTTATTGCATGTCTTCTGCCCTTCGTGTACGTAAACACATGCACATGCATGGTTCCTGTCCTCTGCTCCTCACATACCCATCCTGTATTCTCACAGCTCTAGCTACTGTCTTCCCACGTCACGATGCCCCAGCAAGTATTGTGGGGGACAATGCTGTGCCCTGAACAACTTCTGCAGTATCTATCACCAACTGCTTTTCCTTTGAAGGAAGGGGTGTCCTGAAGTACCTGCAGGCTTTAGGCAATATACAACTCATACTAGCATAGAGAATTCAAAACAGAGCTGACAAGTAACTAAACAGTCGTAATAGGTCTAAGGACTAAATATTTTCTACGTATTGAAAAAAAATTTACTATATACTGCAGGTGCTTACCTGCTCTGAAAAGTAAATATTGCCCAAATTGAAGAGAAACATTTATACTAGTTGCAGAACAAGCATAAATCAGTTAAGACAAGGCACTGTAAAAGCCCCTCCTCCCACACACATACAATGTTTTTATATGAGATTTTACACTGTGTTATAATCATACAGCTAGGTGACACAATTAGACCTTGTGTAGGAAGGACTGAGTGTATTTATGATGAAAACATTCAATGACATTTACAAGAGTTAAATGATTTAAAGAAATTATCCTCAACCCATGAAAAAAGTTTTCCAGAATACAACCACATGGTTATACTCATGCCCATTAGCACATGTACAGCAATTAGGATCACGCTGTGTAGTAATTGGGGATGGGGGTGCTGAAGAAGACAAACACAAACGACAGAGACAAGGCCCATTCCCACATGCTGGGAAACTTCAAGGATCTATCAATTCTGATAGTGAAAACAGGATCAATGTCTTTATCGTTAGTATTAACATTCTTCCTACCAAAACAGAGATGCTAAAACCTTGACAGAGGTCCATACAGGTACCGATACGTAGACACCATTATTCCAGCAACACACCCTGAAGCTCTAAAACTAGTTTTATCTCAATCAAATCAATGAGGAAAAATCTCTTAAGAGACTGGAAATTAGATGTTCCATCTGAGGTCTCCATAAGCCACACTCAGAAACTGCGTAATGGTTGATAGAGAAGGTTCCAGCCTCAACAATTCTGGTGAAAGGCACTACTCAGCAAACACAAAGCTACTATAATGCAGCCATTAAGAAGGAAACAGTTGACACCACTGTCACCAATTTTCAGTTCGGAAAAGAAATGAGTTGGAAAAAAAGATTGAAAAAACCATGTTGAAATTAGGTGAGAAACTCAAGTTACTTTAAACAAACAAGTTTCTTCACTCTTGTTGAGAAAGGCTTAAAGACACATGTACACTTGAAGGCTGGCACAGACAAACCCCTAATGAAAAGTGAAACTTATTTTGAAATTCCCACAATTTTTAACCTAATTCTACAACTGAGTGATATTATTTCTTGACAACATTACCTTAGAAAGACTGGAGCTGTCAGACCGGGAAAATCCAACTCATTATATTGCGCTGCAAACCATCCCATGCTCTTAAATATTAACTGCAACCTTATGACTACCAAAAAACGAAGGGAGGTGGGGGTTTTTTAGAGCTTTTCTGGGCCTTGTCAGTCACAAGACACTAAAGATGGATTCCTGCTACATTTTGACCAGAAGTGAAACTCTTAGTTCACTAAGTAAGCCCTACTAAGGTAAGCCAGCCCTAGTAAAGGCTTACTTAGAGCTAGTCAGTGAGGTCAAACAAACAATCTTCTTGAGGAAGGAGAGAGGTGCCAGGAAAATAAAAAGAAATATTCTCTTGGGGTCCTGGGGTTGCCCCCAGTGCTGCTGAGGCACCTCCGCGATCAGGCAAGCGGGACAGGAATTGCACAACACAGTACCAATTGAAAAATAGCATGTGATCACATAAAATCACTGTATCGTGAAGCACGACAGCAGTGTGCCATCCAACCTTCAACATTTCGTGTCACTCGAGACCATGAGCACTTCATTAACACTGTTTTTTTTCCAGCAGTTAGATGTAAATGTATCGCAAACTCTGGCACAGAAAGGCCAACTGGAAAACATGAAACCGTATTTTCCAGAACACAAGTACACACAGGAATTACCCCAGTACTTGCCTGTCACAGATTATTTATGTCATGTGGCAAAACCAGTACATCGTATGTATTTCCAAAATCCCAGGGGAAGAAGAAAAATGCTTTCGCAGATAAAAGAATGCAGCTTCTGTATGCTGACTCAGTGAAGAGCAGCAAGAACAGTAAAGCAAAACGCCTTAAATTCAAGGTATTAAAGAAATTATCTTGGAAAGGCTTCACAAATAGAATGATTTTTACTTTCGTGAAGTAGTTCATGAACGGCGTCAAAACCTTAACTGGTTGTCTCCAGAGTATGGACTTCAAGAGTTAAAAATAGAGGCAGACAGCATAAAGGGTCACAGACAGATCTGAAACTGTTCCAGTTTTTGATTTATAAAATTCTGCTATGATGCCAGAGGCAGAAGATAAAATAGTAAAGTTCTGAAAAGAGTATTTTAACCTTTCAATGTCCCAGATGACAGTTCAGGGAAAGTGGGTTTTGAACAACTCACGTCACACTGGCAACAAGCCTACAGCCTGCAGACTCTACCTGAGAACTTCTCATTGCAAATACAGAGTTGGGCTTTTAGTTTTTAAGTATTTAATTGCACTCTCGAAAGACAAAAGGTTTTGGTATAATCCTGCCACTGTGTAACGCACTCTTTGGAAGCTCGCAAGAACCTCATTCCTCTGACACACATGTTCTCCACCGAGAGGCATAAACCTGCAGCCCTCACGCCGTCCGAATTTCTGCAGGCTTCAAGGGAAATGGGTCTTATGATTCAACTATTACCAATGTTTAACACACAACCACGAGGATAAGAGTAATAGTACAAACCAATCCAATGCAGCAGCCCTGAAGTCACCCTGGCCTGACACTGCTGTCACAGCAATGAGTAGGACCCCGTTCCTCTCCGGGCAGGTGAAACGATGCTCATTAACTCAAGTTTAATGGCCAAGTCCTTAAGTCACTAGGTAAGGAATTAGTGGTTACAATGACAAACTGGGGACCTCACACGGGAAAGCACTACTTTACACATGACAGCAAAAAGCAGAACACTTCCAGAAGAGGCCCCAAGCAGCTCCATACTGTGGACAAATGAAAAACTTCAATTCTTACTGTGCTTTCTTATATTGGTATTTCGATTAAGTTTTGTACTATTAACTTACTGGCTTCCAAAAGAAAACAATAAATTGCCAACAATTCTGTGTAGAATAAACGCTCCTCTACAGCAAGCACTGATGCAGTAACTTCTCTAAATGAGCACATGCAAGATGCAAAATGCTTTTCCATAACTCAAACTGTCTTCGGCCATCGAACCGAGCACGTTTCAACATGCGCGAACCTCTGTCTGCGGAACACTGGCGTAGCCACACGCGCATACGTACCTCATAGCACAGTGAAACCCACGCTGCAGTCCAGCCTGGTTTTTTAATTCAAGGGCATGTTATATGGTAGCAATAAGATTCAGTATTATTGCCACTGTTGCAGATACAGTTTGTTTTGCGGTGGCTGTTTTATCCTTAATCTGATCATAGCAACTTGCAAGACACATACGCACATAATCCTAACAGAAAACGTAACACATCATCCACATCTTAATTGTTTTTCAATGGGAAAATAAAACCTTCATCCATATGATACACAACAAAGGACTGTAAGAGTACGTGGATATTTTGTTGTTAAAAATACAAGTGTTCTCTCTCCCCTCGTTTATCATGAAAGAGAAAACTGGAACATTATTTTCCAGACTGTCTCTAAAAGAGTCGATGAACAGCCCCAGTTCTGCATCTTTATGACATCAGACGGGCACGAAAAGTTAAAGCCAGTTTGTGAGAGGAAAGCACTACTCCAGGACAAAAGCTTCACTGTGCCCTCTGATTCAGCATCAACACCAACAGCTCTAAAAAGATCTTCTGCTTACTTTGAACCCCACTTAAAGTAGCTAGAAATTGAGGGATACAGGGAGGCTTAAAAGAGTTCAAAGAAATGCAGGGACCGTAGACCAAGGGAAATAAAAACCAACGCAGCTTGTCTGGGGTGCAGACAAAGTGCACATCACAGCTCCAGTGTTACTGCTAAAATGCATTAATAATTCAAAATGCACGCACCAGCCTAAGAGCTCACTTCTCCAAAAAGAGTTTCCAAACTCCAGCTAGCCTTTATTTAGTTTTAAAACAAATGGCAAAGCATGACACTAAATCAAACCTTGAGCCACTGCAGGGAAGGGGACTCAGTCAGGCACTGATGCTTCTCCAGTCTCACACCTTCGCTACGCCTAAATAATCCTGACTCTCCCTCACCGTAGCAAGGCAGCACCCTTGTCCTGATACAACATTTCCCTTTCATCCAAATCCTTTCTGCCCCAAGGCTCCAGCTCCCAGTGGGTTCCCTGCCCATTTCGGGATGGCTACACCTGTAATTAGTGCAGGACGTAGCAGAGAAGGAATTATTAAATAATGGATGTCCCACCATTTCAAAGTAAATTCCTGGCCTCACACTGTAAGCATTAACGGAAGTTGTTTTGATTTTTTTGAACTACTTCAAGCTGGTAAATGGGAACTTGGTCCAAAATCAGTTATTTTAAAGTCTGAATGTTTTGACATGTCATACTTGCAGTAAATAAGGTTAACACTGAAGCACCGTAAAGAGCAACTATACAGCTGCAAGGAATTTCAAGGTAACTTATAAGAATTTTTGTGAGTATCAAAACATAAACTGTCAGGACCAGACAATACCACCTACCCAAAAAGTGAGTTTTCCTAGGCAATTTGTTTTATAACCATATTCATAAGCTTCATCAGTCTTTCAATAGAACAGAATTAATTTTAAGGCAGGTTCATGGATCCCGAACATACATAAAGTACATGGCACTGTGTATTTTTATTTCCAACTTGTTATAATACTGGATTTGTGGGTATCTATCAAGCAACAGTCTCCCCTCTAAATTATTACTGACATAATTCTGAGTGTGATGGTGCCAAAAGCTCACTCTGTAGTTAGAGGTGTCAGATCTGACTGCAGCTTACAAACCAATCCCTGATAGTCCAAAAAAGCATTTGATGGGGCTTTAAACCTATGTATGCAGACCTAAACAAGCTTCTCATAAAAGCTCCTTCTGGCAAATTAAATATTTGAAAGGAAAAAATTTAGGATTGTAGTAGTGGAGGTCTTGCACCTTAAAAATATGTCCCACAGCAAGTAATTGAGTTTTTCTTAATGTCCCATTCATACGGTAGAGGGATGGAAAGAAGAACTGCTGAGTAGAATCAAAGTTTGTTCAGTTAGTTTCAACAGAGATAAAAGAAGTTATACTTCAGGAGAGGGAGTCTTGAAGAGTGAGAGCATCAGGTGCTTCTTCGTGTAAGTATTTTCTTTAAAAAAAACATAATCATACATCCACATGACATATAATGGAAGCATTCAATTCTATACTGCTTTATGAGGAAAACAGCAACCTGAATTTGCAAGTTCTGTTGACAAAATGGCCAGAAATGAAAAGTTAGAGGAAGTAAGTAATCGGTATCTTTGGAATCCTCAGTGGAGATCAAACAGCTTTTTGGTATGGACGCCCAGGAGAGCCAGAGGTCAGAGCCCAGCCTCTGAAGCCTCCATCTTCTGCTCACACACCACAGCAAGGGATAAAATAACAAAACCATTAAAGTCTACAAACGTGTTCCAATGTCTTCTAGACATTATAATAGTACGTGTGGGTGAGAATATGTGCCTGTGTGCATGCTTCTCCTTCTAAAAGGAAAAATCTGTCTGAATCCAGACCCTTGGGAAAGTTTATGTTCACAGGAAATCTTCTGCACAAATCTCTGTTGCAAGTAAAACAAACAACAAAACTTGGGTCTCAGCTTAGCAGATCTAGAAACATCCTATCTGATACAGGTGCAGCTACACATATTGCATCAAGGATCCTGTCACAGTGCGGGCAACATTTTTAACATGTAGTATCTAAATACCATTAGTTGAAGCGCTTTCCTCTGCATTTTCTTGCCTTGCAGGACAGATTATCAAAGCACGAGTACAGCGACAAGTGACTCTTCCC
Organism: Phaethon lepturus; assembly: GCF_000687285.1. Classification (NCBI taxonomy): domain Eukaryota; kingdom Metazoa; phylum Chordata; class Aves; order Phaethontiformes; family Phaethontidae; genus Phaethon; species Phaethon lepturus. The sequence goes on from NW_010539871.1 coordinate 81,318, forward strand.
TGATTTTATAATGAGAGAAAAAAATCTTGAGTTCATCACACCACATGCCCTCGCGTAAGATGATATTACTGAATGAAGCAGATGGGAAAGCAGGGTTGATTTCAAAGACTGGAAACTACCTGGAAACCAGATCACACAACCATCATGAGCAAACGGTCCCCGCAGGGTTGCCGGATACAGAGCGTGCCTGGCAATACAGATGGAGCGTATCCGGTCCGCTCAACCCGACACACCTTAACCAGCACGAGATCTCAAAGCCAAGAGAGTCTTGCAAATACAAAAATACAAATTTTGCAAAATCAGGCTATAGTCTATCCGTGCTTCTTCACCTGGAAATGAATGAAAACATTTATAACTACAGGACAAAGGGACACACACACCGTTGCAAAGCTAAAGTAATGAATGAACAGTTTAAAAATCTGTAGCCTAACTTGCTACCCCTGAGCTGCCAACTCTGTCATCAAACCTCAAAATTCTGGCACATGAGCCCAAACTAAACAAACTACCCTTTTTGTAAGCAGGTACAGCAAACACAAAATGTAAATGTTCCCAGTGATGTTTGGTTTAACAGCTAATACATCCACTGGCACGACAAACCTTCACTGGAGAATAAAAACACACTCCTGCTTCTGTAAATCTCAGGGATCATATCAATATGAAGTTTGCTAGTTATTAAAATCACACCAGCTTGGCAAGCTTGCAGATCTATAAGTACAATATTATGCTGCATTTTAACACCATTTCTGTTAACGGTATGGCTTACTATATACAAAACCACGAGGGTTTGAATCCTCTTTCAAACTATGAAACAAGTGAAATAGGGATTATTTTTCTGGAGCCCATGGATTCTTTTCAGATTTTTAATATATTTTAATTATCATATAATACTCCTTTCTGTTTTTTTCAGGTCATTAAACCTCAGGGAAGAAAAAATTTTCCAACACAACTCTGTTCCAGTTACTAATTAAAACAATTTTTATACATTTCTGTGACACGCTGCTAAAGATGATTTATGATGGTGGCAAACAGCAGGAGGCCGATGCCAAAGTTAACAGCTGGGCTTATTACAGTCACTTTTAAGATTTACTCATGCCATCAAATAGCCACTATGCACCAATAAAGACTAAAAATCCACAAACAAGCCTGCTATATTTTCAGTGTTAAATGCAGGAGGAGAAAAAATAAGCTGGATTCCTGCAGGAGGTCAACATTTTCAAATGGAGTGCCACAAGTCCCCAGTGGCAAGGAAGAGCCAAGCGTGCTCCGATTTCCCCAAAACTACTCTGGCCCCCCAGTACTCAGCTCGCGTGTAAAAGAAGCTACCTATCTCAAGATATCCAAGTCTGAGAAAATGCTCATCCAAATTTGCACAGTGATCCTTCTCACACTAATAAGGCAGAGAAGAAACACACAAAGTGGGGAATACTCACAATCCCCCCGTAAACAGAGCACCCCAGATTTGCCAGAAGCACCGCGCTGGGTTCTCCCGTGACACACACCTAGTAGAGAAATGAACCGTCCTACAAAACCTCGTAAAAACATCGAAAGACAAAGGGAGAAGAAAAAAAGCAGAAATACCTGTTCAACTGTATCAACAGGTAAAATCTCATTTGCTTTTAACAATTATTTGTGGGTTATAGCCTACCCTTCCATTTACAAACCTAGATGATCAGCTTAAAATAAAGGACGTACATGGAATCAGACAGAGAGCTAACCTAGATAAATGCTAACAGAAGAAACAACTTTCCTCCCTATGACAAGCAATTCAATAACCAGGGAGTTGAGTAATGTCAGACAAATTACCTTTAACTTTATCAAACAAGATAAAACAGATTTATAAATTATTGATTCCAGCAACTGTCAGTCAAGGGGAGGAAAGCGAGAGCAAAGCATATAGTATGCTTTAAGAATGATTTAGCAGCTAAAGCCACAAGCAATCCCTCTCTTCCTTTGGAGGATCGCAACGTCCTTCAGCACAATGATAACCACGGGGTCAGCGGAAGGACCGGCTTCGTTGGAATTACATCCTGCCAGTTTTATAGGCAGGCTTTAATAACTGGTAGACAATTTACCCGAGTCCTGTCCATTAAAGCTGGATCACTAACAAGGCTGTTAGCTTTCTCTACAGCAAGCAACAACTGTAAAACAAGTAGTAAATGTGCGAGCAACAATAGTAAAGTTTCATGGAGAACTTCCACACTTGAAGTTACCCTTCCGCTTATAAAAGCCATGCTGGATTTCTCCCCATTTCACTGGAAGAAAACCAAGCAAGCTGGAATTTCACAGGTGTGATCTTGTTCCAGGGAAGAATTTTTCTGAGGAGTTAGTGGCAAGTTGGATGCAAGACTGGGAAAGTGAAGAATCTAAAAACTGAGGTGAACTTACTCGAATATTTTCCTAACTTTTTTGGCATTGAGAAGCTTGGCCTAGAGATTCCAAATTTTAAAAAATCTGTTGATCTTGGCAGCAGACTGTGCCAATTTTCAGGGAGTTGTGGCTGGAATTATTAAGTTAATAGAAGCAGTTTCCACCTACACTATGAACATAGTTGTTCTTACATACCCACGTCCTTAAAGCAGCCCTTGCAACATCTCCCCCTACCCCTTTAGAAGGCAATAGTAAAGAAACCGTATGGAAAAGGCAAGGAATGGGAGGGAAAGGCTTTGGTCTAAAGAAGGGGAACATAACTTATCAGAATGTGGCACAGTCGTTTTGTGGGGAGATTAACAGCATCCAGAGATGAAAGGCTAAAAAGGAACATCACTTCGTATGCGATATGGGTATGCATGTCATAACCACTCATATATTCGTAAAGACAAAGCAAAACCCAACAAAATTGTCTTTCATAGCACCAATACACAGCAAAATTCAGGCCATTTATTCTGATTTTTACTATGTATTTCCATCTTTTAAAAGGGATTGGGGTGGGGGGCAGGGACTGCTGTTTCATGTTTCACTTCTTAAATATTTTTTTCATTTTAAACACTTTGCAAATGAGTGGAATAAATAAAGACATTACAGCCTGCTCATGACTGCCAAGCTACTGAAAATTATCATGCCCATGGAAGAGCTGGGGGAACGAACAAGTCCTCCTACACTGAAGGCAGTGAGCAGGCTTAGTTTAAACTGATGAAAGGAGATTCGAGCTAAGCTGTCCGACACAGATCAGGGAGAACTCCATTCCTGTTGTTTCTAGCTGATCTATGTAGAGGACTGCTCTTAAGTGTGGCAGAAATATCTTAAACTACCCCGGTTAACTCCAGAGGAGGGCATCTGGCCAGGCTTTACCATTTTTGTTTCCTTTGCAATCCACCTCAGGAAAAAATTTTACTGTATGATTAACACAGACACCTTCACATTCACGCTTCCCCTCAGCACCCCCTTTTCCTGGAGTATTATTAAATAAAAGAAAAAAGGCAAACCAAAAGAAGACGACCCCGAAAAATATCTTCTCAACAGGCTTTGCTGACAAAAGGCAGAAGAAGAACCGAACTGTTCTTTGCAACGCTTCTAACTCTTAAGACACAACAGGAAAATACAATTAGAGGCGCAGACCATTGAAACGCAGCCCATCATCTTGGCTGGAAGGCTGCAGCTTGCCAAAGGCATTCCAAGAGCAAACAATACTGCTGAGTTCCTAACAGGAATTCCTGGCAGCTGATGCCTCCGCGGGCGGAAGTGATTCTGGTTCAAATACTTCCTTTACCACTGATAACATGCTCCTACCACTTGCGATGCCAAAGCTTAAGAGATAAGGAGAAGATCTTCCATGCACCGTAATCCAATCCTGTTCCGACAGGGCTTTATTTTTAGAAGGGAGCTACAGAAACGCGAACACAGAGAGGCAGAGACCACGCTGTTTGAAGGGGTGAATCTGTGTCAAGTGCAAGATTGCTGAAGCGGTACAAACGTGTGTCACAGCATTTTCTGTCCTGTACCAACGGGACAAAGAACAGTATCTGGAAAGCACAGACACATCATTCCATTACTAAAACCTACTCAACTAACGATAATTTCTTAATTCTTTCAAGTGAAGATGAAGTATATTTATTTCTGGCAGGAAGTAAAGATATTTACAGAATACCTAATCACGATTTCTCTTGTTTATATTAATGGCACGTTGCACTAAGTAAAGTAAAAAGCGCATTTGCACCATGTTAGAAGGCAAATAGTTCTACTTCTGTATAACTTCGTGATACAGAGGTTTTGTTGAAATAGTTCAATTCCTATGTATTAACAAGTCTTAAAGCTCACAAGGCAGCGAGACTATGTGACACAGCCGCTGCACTGAGCTCCTCAAATAATGTGTGAAGGAGTTGAGCAGCTCTACAGCTAAAACACAAAACCTGGAACATGCAATCAAATCAGCTGGGCTGAGCACCATGCTCACACACTGAACTTCAACTCAAACAAGTGTCTGGAAGATGCTGCACTGTTTAGTACGTACACGTCAACTCCGTGTTAGTTCAGCTCCCTGCAGCGCACCACATGGTGCTGGAACAACCCAAGCCCCTAAAGGAGGAAGCTTTTCCAACTAGCAGACCCTGAAATCATGCTTAAATTTAATAAGCTGCCTCAGAAAGCAATTGTGAACTTATTTTAAGTTACATTGGGATGACGTAGGCACTTCAGAAGTTAAACCCGTGGTGAGCCCTTCTTAACATAAGACCTGAAAAAGATGCTGAGGACTTCCAAATCCAGACTTCAGCGCGTAACTGAACACTAAGATGCCCTGTACAGCAATACGCGTGCAAGCAACGTTTGCTTGGTGTATTAATGAACTGAGTTTTGATGTTGTAAAAGGAGGAGACGCATCACAGGCAGATGTTAGCCAAGAACTGTGGAAAGGCAGCTGAAGAGAGCAGGAAGCCAGCAGAACCGACCTAACTGATGCTGAGTAATCACAAACTAGCCACGGTCTAATAACATCTCCTTTGGGAGACACAGAGCATAGCGAGGCTGAACCACCGTTCTCCTCCTCCTGACAAGACTCCTAAACATTTATCCCATGTTAGACTAAAATACATCTGTTCTGCAGAACCTGGCTTTTCACTGTAAAATTAAAAATCAATGATGTAGCCTTAAAAAATAAATGTCGTTATAAGTGTAAGGTATTTGAGCAAAATACCAGTGAATTTCTGGCAGTGATGCAATCTGTAAAGTCCATCCTGTAACTACAGTTTTGACATCAACTGCCTTTGCCTGGTAAACCA
>NW_010539871.1:86561-106313 GCF_000687285.1 Phaethon lepturus
TGTGTCTTGCTGGCCAGACTCGGATAAGGTTAAAACACATTGCTCTTGAAAGCGGTATAGCAGAACATTTCTGAAGAGAAAAGCATCCCAAAATGCCCCTAGTTTTGTTAGCACGATGCTAGGAGAAGAAGAGAACAAATCCTTTTTTATACATCTCAGAAAGTTAATTTAAAACGATCTCATGAGGTGAAATGCCAAGATATTAATACCGATTACACCATGAGACCATATTATAAGTGACATAAACGTTACAAAACAATCTGAAATTTAGCCAGGCTGTTAACAGACAGCATTATACAATTCCTGCCACAGCCAGCTAATACTGCATTTCTACTATGCAAATTTTTAACAGTGAATAGATTTTGAAAGGAGTTTACACCCACTACCCCTCAGATGCAACTTGGTAATTCGTTATTAGGTGCCAAACTGTCATTTACCAGTCACTTCAGCCTACTGCTATTCTCTAGTCTACCTTGTCATCACAAAGGAGCCACCAATGAATGCCACTCGACTAAAATGCACGAGCCCTGTGTGAACCTATTTTTAAGTCTGGAAATTAATTGTTGTTGTATTAATAGCTTTCATTTATTTTACCGTTAATACTGGTCTTCTGCTAAGGAAATACTGTAATGCTCTACCCTTTTGTATTTCAGGAGCAAAGCTCTGCTCTTAAGATATTTTTATCCATATAAAAAGTCATTACACCATGGGGATCTATCAGAAATCTTGCTTAGAAAAAGGGACATGAGGCACTTAGGGCCTGACTCACCTTATTTAAGCACATGTTTTGCTTTAGGTACATGAATAGTTAAGCGTGTACGGTTTTTTAGAGGTAGCAGTGGTGGAAACAGAGAACTGACCCTGAACCCAAAGGTTCTAACATCTCTCTAGCTTGCACATTGTTCTGAGTATCTCTGAACGGTGGAAAGGAAAACTCACAATGCTGAAAACATCTGTGTGTACACAGAAACCTGCTCCACATCTACTCCAGCATAAAACTTCTCTCCAAAATGACTGAAACGTTAGTGGTGTCAAATCAGAAAATCACCAGGAGACTAAAAATAGGGACATAGATTAGTCACATTACTTGTATACACAGAAACCGAAAATGAAGAAACACAGTTTTGCCTCAGAAGACCGAGGACTGCTCCTGTTTGTGGCGGCAGCCCATCTTCCAGAGACCTTGTTAAGAACTGACTTTTTGCACTGGTGTCCCTGAGCCCGCTATTTTGCCTAACTCGCTCTGCCTTCGCGCACCCGCGTGTGCGTGTCTGCCAAGGCGCAGCAGAAGGGACCTACAGAATGGACCTATTGACACTAAGTGTGAATAATAGTAGATACAAGCCCTGAACAGGGCCCAAACTCCTCCTCAGTCGGAATTTCAGAGAGACAGAAAAAAAGGGATGCGTAATTCTGCTTGCAAAACTGTCAAGTACGGAAACATGAAAGGCTGTAAATAATTCACTTTATATTACAGGAAATGTTTTACAAATGAAAAGGTTGTAACCTCTTTTTGGCTATGAGGCTGGCAGATGCTGGAGGCCTTCCTGCTTCTCTAATACAGAACAAGATGTGCCCTGTTTATGAGAAACTAGAAGTGATTCTTGGTTCTCAGCCCTCCCCGGCACCGCTCAATGACAAACGCATCTGCCTATATTTCTGACGGATGGATCACAAAGGAGGGAAGCCTGCACACTTCCAGAAATGTAACTCAGGCTGACTAGCAATTTCTTGTATTCTGATGACACAGCTGCTGCAATGCACAACGCAGAGCTAAGATAACATGACGAGAATGGAAAAATTTGAATTATTTATATTGACATAAATATGTTCACACAATTGTTTAAGGATAGACACACACACAAGCTAAAAATATGCATGTAGTGATTACAGATGACTCCGTAATGAATGTTTGATGCAGTCTTAAAACAGTGACATCAGTCAAATCCAGTGGAAAGAAAATCATCTCCAACCTCAAAGGGATGGCCACATGGGTGAGTACAGATTCTGTCCCACTACAAGGAAGCATTTCCAAATAAAGAGACCCAACTGCTTCAACTTCTTATCACTGAACATTTTGCAACAAACTAAACAAACCTTAGTTGGAAGTCCTCCCACTGCCTCCCCCACAAGGTTAGCTGGCAGCCAAACACAGGGATGTTTTGTATGTAAAAGAAAGCTCAAACTCACCTGTATGTTGCCGAAGTCCACGTTTTCATAATGGAAATGTGCGCATTCAGCCATCTTCGGGAAATGACCCTTTGTAAAGGATAACCTGAAGCACATCAAAAGCACACCATAAGAGAGATGCAAACCACTGAAACAATGCTCAGCATCAAGTACTGTTACAAAACGCAGTTACTGATCTAAAATAGTAATGACTTTCTCATCCTAAAGCCAAGGGAACAGAGGGATTTGTTGGTGTGATGCACCAAAATAGTGGAGAAAGGAATTGAGTGAGAAAGAAAAACTAAATCGCAAAGTGGCTTTTATCATTGCCTCCTTAAAGAATCGCGCGGCGTTTCAGCAACACCAAAGCCCACGTCTTTCAGAAATGGTCCAGGGACAAGCCGCTCTACCTTTACAAATGCATTTTTGCAGTGCAGATACACAGCCTTACGCGAGACACATAGGAAAGTAGAACTTTACCTGTGAAAGGCATCACAGCCCATCAGTCCCGGGTTGATGTATCTGAGGGTGCAGAACAAACGCTATTTATCCTTTGCCTTTTCAAAAATTCAAAAGTGAGGCATAATTATTCCCAAGTGTCTCCAGCTACAACGATGGCTGACGGGGAGATCCTCTGGCTCTGCAACACGCTCTTGCTTCTGTTGAAGCTATTATAGACTCCTATAGATATTTCTGGTGGCGAGCCAATGAGATTGTCATTATCTAGCTCTCTCTTCCCACGGGAATATAAGTGGGAAGTGAGATGCAGCATCTGGCTGCTCAGCAGCAGAACAAAGAGCTATTTCCCTCACAGCATCGCAGCACTACAGAGAGGTGATCTGAATGCACAGATCAATCAATATTGGGGAGTTCTGGTCCTCAAGTCAGCATTCTTAGCAAAGACAAGTAATATTGATTACTTTTGATCCCCTTTGCAGGTTAGAGGTTTGAAATCTTAGCTGCAAGCATAATAAGTTGGTTTACATTCTCTGGGAGAGAATGAGAGAGGTAGTATAAGCCCACAAAAAAATACCCCTAAAAAAGAAAAATTGAGCAAAACCCATTCAAATGAAGAGGTACAGGGCGGAATGCAAAAAAAAAGGAAAAGAGAAAAAATATCAAATAAAAATATATCTAGGCCACCCACTTGTCCTGGTTCAGCTTGCCAGAGCATAAGGAGACAGGGAAAATTATCTCGTTTATACATTGCCTGGGCTTCTCTTCAGGTTTTTTTGTATCTGTTTTTTGTTTGTTCATTTGTTTTTTTTAAATTAAACACTTTCAGGAAGAAATCACAAAATTTTAAAAAACCACTAAGTGAGGTTCAAAACTCTTAACAAGCTTTGCTTGAATTGGCCAGAAACAGGTGAGAGAGCCAAGAAAACCCCTCATGCCCCCAGTTTTAGACTACATTAGCTATAATTTACTTTGTTTTGCATGGATTTTGGTTGCTCTGATTAAGATACTATCAAAAATTGTTGTCAAATGCACTAGCTGGATTGCAGCACAATAGCTAAATGCCAGGATATGAAAACTAGAAGCCCAGCAAAGACAAGAGAATCAAGAACACTGATCTTACTTTTTCACATTCTTCACTTTCATACTTGCTGTGCTGCCACAGGTCCGGAGCGGCAACTCCCCTGGAATGTCAGGGATATCTGCACCTCTTGCCTGCAAAAAAGAAGAAAGAAAAAGCAAGGAACTTAAAATTTGACTGCGTTCTATGGACTACTGCCTGCTAAGCAGTAGCGCACATACGTTTACATATACATACACACACAGCTGAGATCGTGTATGTGCTAGAAGTTGTACTTCTGTCTTTTTAACAAGGAAAACTGAACCGCAGGATTATGACCTACTCCATGATTATCTCCTTCTGAACCATGTTGCAGAGCCTTGCTAATTCTTAGTAATAACTGTGAGATCCAGTATTTTATTCATAACTACTTCTGGTTTCTAAAGAGATTTTCAGAGGCAGGAGTCTAACATACATTCCTAAACTCCATACTCCTCATTAAGTACCTGATTTTCTAAATGTCTGTGCACTTAGATTCAGGCAGAGGCACTAGAAGAAGCTGGATAGCTCAGACAGTGGAAAATCAAGTTAATGACAGAGCTGCTTATACGTGGGAGGCGAGCTTTTACAGAAGATGTTTGAAGCTATTGGTATAACTGCATGAACGTATTAAAATTCCTTAATCACTAAAATTCAATTACTTTAGTGAAGCCAGAACTCCACACTCCCTTCTTTTCATTTGTGCTGTCATGCTTCCCCACCCCAGTTGCTTTTTCGTAAGCCACGAGCTCTGCTGGGGTAGCACTCGCCATCACAGGAGACTCAAACGCTCCGTACCATGCGTTTCTCTTGCCGTTAGCTGTACCAGACCCTAAGCTCTAGAGGAATGAGGGGTTTGAGGTGAGGCTTTTGTGAAGGGAGCAGCGATCAAACGGGAAGATCAGCACAGACTTCACAGAGCAGAAGGAAAAAAACATGGTCCCTGCTGTTGGTCAAAGATAGCTCATTAGTGATGTGTGTGAGACCAGTTGAATGAGCTTTTTTCTGCCTTTTTTTTCCCCCCCTTTTTTTCCCCCCTGCTTTTTTTTTTGCACTGCAAAACATGAATAAGGTCCAAAATAGTGAATGCTCAAGCAAGAGGAAGAAAAGCACTTCAGTATTCCTCCTTTTATAGGCCTGGAACAAAAAAAGTATTAAATCAAATCCATTTTCTAATGATAGGAGTAAACAGACGACTTCCCTGATCCAGACCAGTACCAATGCTTCTAAGCTGGTCCATCAAAAGATAACTGAACAGAGATGATCAGTCCAAAAGCTGTTAGCCTGGCATGGGTCAAACTTACATGTGCTTCACCACATCATAAAGAGCTGCAGTAAATAAGACAAAATCATTCACCACGCTTATATTCATTAACTAACAACAACAGAGCTCGAGGGGGTGATTCATCTCATTCAACTCCAGACATGCACAAGGTACGCAGCTACAACTGTGTTCTCCACCCGAGGCTACTTTTATAGTCACCAGAGAGAAACAGGCACTTTGGGTCCGGTTCACCTACTTCAGAAAACTAGATTTGGATAAAAGCGAGCATGCTGCAGGAGTATCTATTTCTCCCTATACAGGGCATCCAGGATGACCCTGGCTCATAGACGTATACCATAGAGAGCTGCATTCATCCCACCAACACCACTGCGGCTTACGTAGGACTGGAGCAGAGCACGTCCTCTGCACCCAGAGAAATTCCTGTTATTTCCAGCAGTGCCCATGGAAAAGGGATGCTGCAGCTATTATCAGCGAGCTCCCCACTTTCAACATCACTGAATAAATCTGAAGCCAGGACACTCGCTCTCACAGTTGCGCCTTTCACAGCCCTGAACTTAAGCAACGCTTTAACTCCATTGTCCCACAGCTGTACAGAACATGCACACCCACTCGCTGACAAAAAACAAGGACAATATTTATACCCTTAAATAAACCTATCCTTGGCTGACTGACTGCTACTAAGCACACAATTACTTCAGTATGTAATAGGACACTTGAGAGCCTCATTGTGAATTTTAAGATTAAGAGGATCATCAATTTAATAAACCTTACAGGTCTTTTACATAAGAAAATAACTAATTACACAAATAAATGTGCCATTCCTGTAAGCTGCTCCTCGGCGAAGCTGGATGTGCTTGCCTTAATTTTCTAAGGAACAGAATTTCTGTAGGAAGAAAAATAATTTTTCTTCTCCATCAGCAGTAGAAGCTGGTGGGATATAAAAACGGATAAACAAATCTGACAGAAAAATGTGGGCTTCAAGCCAGTTTGCAGCAGTGGGTGGAGACTACCCTGGATCTGACTCAAAGCAGCGTAGGCAAAACTCACACCTCCAAGAGACTTAAATGCCAGCATCTCTCTTTGAAAAAGTTGCATTAGCCTCTTCTTCCCAGTTGAGTTATGTCCAAATGGTGCTGGAAGGAGGTATCTGCCTCTCCCATTTCCAACAGCATGTATCCGTTTAAATGGACTACAATGAAATGCACTACAGTAATTAACTGCGGTTGCTCTTCCAATTAGATCTGAGCTCCTTGGACTCTGCTGCAGAACAACAATCTCTCAGAAGTCTCACAGTTGAGGAAAAAGGGCAGAATGGTGATCTTGTGCAAGCCAAAATCTTCAGTATGAGGTACTAACGCCAGAAAAAACTTGGTGAATAGGTAGATAACAAGCAAAAAAGAAACTTACTGCAATTTTAGAAACCATGTTACTCCAAAGCAAACTGCAGCTACTTTCCATTTAAACCAAAGATACATAGCTACATAAAAGCACATTTTATTCTTGTTTTTACTTGTTATTCTTGTTTTACTTTTATTCTTATTACTTGTTTTGATCCAAAACTTGGCATGCAAAATGTCACCCTAGATTACCCCTCCTCCCAAAATACAAACAAAACACTCCAAATGAGATTTGTCATCTTTTGTGCTTTGTGTCACAGTAGTTTATTTTAAAAATAATTTTGAAACAGTTCGATTATTTATGTCTGAAAATTAGCTAGCCAGCATCAGCAGTTGCTTCTCACTTCCCCGTTTTCTATGCATCACTGTTCTGTCGAAACCTAGTAATTGCATAGCAAATCTATTTATGCAAAGTATTTAGTCCAATTTTCACAGCTTAATGTCACTGCTGCATCAATCTGCTTTGGTCCGCAACTGGGTAAACAAATCAGGACGCAATCTGGAGCACTCAAGTGACTTTATCGGGATCCTCAGTCCTCTTACATTTCAGTGGAAGGCTTTTGAGCTATATATCCACTTCACCCGTCTCCTCGGAACTAAGATATTCTCCTACCCAATCCCACCGAAGACTACACTTGCATTAGTAGCGGCTGGGACAATGTTTGAGCACTTCAGTATTTTACAACCGATACCTACATGGGTTGCAAGGCAGGTAGATCCCACTAGAATGTTTGCTCTAAGTGATTTTGGGAGAACGCCTGCCTGCCTGTCCCACACCTCCATGGTTCCATTTTTAAATCATCACAGCCGTTTGCTCGGTGGGTATCAGAAGGACCCCTGAAGCACCAACATCACTTGCGCAGTTTTCAACTCTTGTTGCTAAACTCCCTGGGAATCTGAGAGCTTTTACACATCAGGGTGTCCAGCTTTAAGCTGCAAGTTTGAAATTTTTGGTCCTTCTATTTATAGACATGATTTGGAAAACTTCAGCTTTACGTTCTCGAGCGCACAAAACCTTAGTCATAAATAATTTATTTCTAACCACCCCACTGCATAATATGAAAGGATTTTCTCCCAAGAAGTCTCATTGCATTTATCAGAAAACATGCCAACCTGTCTCCCTCATATCCGGAAATGTAGCAGCATTTGAAAATACACATAAAATTTAAGAAAACTGTCCAGGGGACATGATGTGATAAAGTTTCCGCCTTGGTATCCTCAACAGGGGAGAATACCGAACGTATGCCAAACCCCACGATCCTCCTCCTACTACCACAGACTTACACTGGGATGCAGAAGACGAGAAGAAAGGGTGGAATCCCACTAAGCTCCAGCAATCCCATACCTGGTGAGCCGGTTTTCCACACTACGACTGTAAGAAGGTAACATATACAGGATTGCACCCAGGCTACTGAATTCAAGTGGGATTTCTGAAGGCAGAAATCTACTCTTTCTGGCTAACACAAAGTAAGAATAATTATTAGACAGGCAGTAACATTTCTGCATCTTCCTACCACCAGTCTCTCACCAAAACCAGTTTGGAGGGACCAGATTGCTCTGGATTCTTTCAGCACATGGCCTTGTTTCCAAAAACGGCAGAGCTGATTCAAAATGCTAGTTGGTTTCCATGACAGTCTTTTCTTTACATCATCTTCATTACCCCTCAATGTTCTTGGAGGGAGGGGGAAAAAAGAAAGAAGAAAAAAAAACCCTCACGACAAAACCTCCCAGAGCTTTACAAAAAACCCAAGCTTTGTTAGAGTTTTACTTCTTCACTGAAGAACAGCAGGAAACAGAAATGTTGTTTCAGTAAAAGTCATTACTCTGTGGTGAGCAATGATCTACTTAACTTCAGCGAGAGGATGAGCTGAAGCGGCCAGTATACCCAGTTCAATATCTGAAGTGGGTGTTTACGCACGAGGACATCAACAGCTATGCCAAATCTTGGGTACCAACCAGCTACCCAAAGCTGGCTCAGCATAACTTCTTTGCGGAGCTTATTTTGCAACGTTAAAAAGAAACTGTCCTACAAAAATCCCCTGGTCACTACGAGGTAAAAGATGATAGCTCCATTAGCACCCTCCGGCTTTTACCAATTACTGCTCAAGAGCCAGCCTGAAGCACAGTGACGGAATAAATATGGTTCAGCTCAGCTTCATACTCCACTAACATACTCCAGGGAAAGAAAGCGCTCTCTGCTCTCACTTTGTATGTTCTAACAGCTATCCTGGTTCTCCACAATAAATAAATCAACAAAGCAAAGGAAAAATGGTTTCAACTGAACCGAAAGTCACCATGTCCAAGCTGCTACAAATAACTCCACGTGACTGGTCCCAGTTCTGCAGCATTTATCTGCCCAAGTGCTATCCCCAAAAGGATTCCATGTACCTGAGCACAGGAAGGCTGTAACCGGGGCACTTTTTTGTGAGAAATGCAGAAATGTATGGTAATTAAAAAAAATAAAACATTCATCCAAAAATGTCAGAGGCACAGTGGCAACATGATGGAAATGCAAGTATTTGCCAAGTTCTTCATAGTACCACGTTCCACTGATTCATTTAGTGGATGCAAATGAGTTTCCAAAGTATTTTCATACAGGATGTTTGTGTCGCTTTAACACATTTCAGCTGCATTTTTCAGAGCTGCTGAAGGTTATTTGGACACATTTAGAATGAAGAAGCGATTGCAACTGGTTTACGTACCCAAGTCCGACGAGCTCAGCTTAAGCAAAAATATGCGCTCATTATACTACAGCAGCTTTACCAAAGAAGTAAAAAATAAAAATAAATACCCCTGCTCCAGCTCTGCGTTTCCCAATTGACCGTCTTAAGAATTAATATCCATGCTATTCACCCTCTGATCGGCAGAGCGCAGCACTGGCACATTTAATAACCACCTGGAGTGTATGCAAAGCTGCAAACCAAGGACAAGCTGCTGTTCTCATACCCAAGAGGCCAGAGTACCCATCTGTATTTGCAGAATTCAGCTTCGCACCCTCACTCAGAAAGGAGCAAGGCACTAGGTAAACTTTACCCTTGAGAGCGCAAGGGTCTAGCACCCTCTGACTACAGCAGTCCAAGCCACTGTGTGCAAAGAAAGAGCCTTGAGATCCAACAGAAAAGCACAAAGATGTTTTTCCAAATGAATACTGAATTAAATTTCATAAAAGGTTTTTGTTTTTTGTTTTTTTGGTTTTTTTTTAATTGAAGTTGTCACTTAGCTCCTTACCTAGTGCAAATATCTTGATCCCTATGGAAAAGATCAAAGAAACATCCTTTCTACTTGCCAAAGGATAGCTGTAGGACTGGCTTACGTGCAGGCATAGTTCAAGGCCAGAACGGCTGGAGTAATTAGCGATAGTACTGACTTTTTAATTTAGCTCTCAGTTTGGGGATTGTGGTATGTGGAAAAACACTTACCCAGCCAGAGATACCTTTAAAATCTCATGCTACATGAGAAATGTGATAGAGGAAAACCAGTTAAAAAATGTCAAGTGCTTCCAGTAGGGAAACTCTGAATAGTGGCTATGCACATTCTTAATCCCAAGTCTAAGAAATCTGCATTCAATAAAGACGACACTTTAATGTGTATCATTTTTGGAGTTTAGAACTTTAATTCCATTTTCCACATTCCCTGTCAATGCTGAATTGTTCTAGCCAGTACTTATTGCATGGCATGGTTAACAGTGAATTCTTCTCTTTCAAAAGACCACACAGGATGTGTTTTTTCTTCTCCCAGCTTCTCCCCTCCAAAGGAGGGAAAAAATAAGAAAAAGTAAAAAAACCACTTTCAAGCATTGCCATGAGCTGGCAAATTAAGGGAAACCTCTCATTCCTGAGACTTAGCATTACAGAGTTAGTCCTGGGCATCCATAGTTTAAAGGATCAGCCTGGAATGAACAAAGAACAAATTCTTAGCTATTCATCTACTGTGTTTTCAAATAAAGTTTGCTAGCTCACAGCTACGTGGGTAAAACCATCTCCAGCTCACAAGTGAAAACACCTAACTCAGTACATGGAAGCCAGGACACAGAGTAAGCAGCGTGGCAGCTATAGGAACCTACTCTGGCGGTATTACCATCACTGTGACCAAAATTCACCTCTGTAAAGCAGGCTGATTTTACATCATGACAAGATTTCCTATGCGAGGCTTAAAGAGATGCAGGGACTTGCACTGATTCTCTGCCGGTGAATCAAATGGCCCCCAAAGGATGGTGGTCACAGCAGAACGGTCCCACGCTTGTGTTTTCTTTCACAGCCATCACTTGTTTTAGAGACAAAAACGGATGCACCAAGCAAAAATGAATGGTTAGCTACCGAGGACAACATTAGCATGATAAACTACCTGACAGCGTTAGGTTTGGATTTCACATTGCTATGGCGAAGCAGCAGTGAGACTGCCTTATTACCATTCACGAAGATCTCAGCCCAGGGAGCTGCGGTGGTACAGTACATAGCCTCACATAATAGCATACTGGCTAAGGAATGCACTTTCTTTAAGAACAAAAATCCCACATACAGTATGCGTGGGAAAGGCAGCCGGGGTTAGAGTCCTTCTTCTGTCCAGCCTACAAAATAAATTTTAGAAAAAAAACCCACAGAAAATAGAACATCCAATGAGCACAATACGTCAATTCCAGTTCCTTGTTGGCTTAAAAAAAAAAAAAAAAAAGACCCCAAAAATCCCAGACCCTGTTTGATGCACTATTTCTACAGTCTATTGTTTCACAGAGGGAGGAGGGAGTCCTAATCATGGCTTAGTTATAAAAGGACATGTGGAGCTTTCAGTTGTTATGGTAGAAAGCAACTTCTCACCACACAAAAACCTACAGAGATGAATTCAGCCTGAAAGTAGAAAATACCAGAAAGGACTCATAAGGTGGAAAAAACAGCAGTCTGACATTTAACCCCAACATCTCAGCCAGCAGAATTAACATTAATTTGTATTTATGCATGTAAAGCCAACCTGGGCTCAGCTTTTTGTTTATATAAAGAGCAGTTTCCAATGGCATAAAATACAAAACTGGTAAATGATACACTCATTTTCCAAACCCTTACAACAACACAGTAATGTGAAGAATGTGTCTACTTGTAACATGCAATTTATACCATGAGCTGTCCATAAACTTCTGCACAACAGAACAAAAGGGTCAGTTCATTAACTATATTCAAGGGTTATCTGGGAAAGCTTGGCCTGTGATCACACACCCTGCTCTGGCTGAGCCACTAAAGCAGCCTCCAGCTGCCGGTCACAATAACCAGGCAGGATTCCTTAAATCTGCATTCCTGACCAGCTGTTCAAAAACCCTCTTCAGCCTCAATGAGCCGGTTCTCTGAAACAGGTCAGGAAAGATAACACGGGCATTTTCACTGGCAAAGCTGAGGTGACATTGCTTTCCAGCAAGGACTTCACATCACCCAGGTGAGCTGAGAACAGGACGCCTGACGTACGCTGCAAGAGCTGCAGCAAGGTCTTTCCACCAGGAAGGTAAATGGTGGCGTCTTCCTCACATCACCAAAAATGTGAACTGATGGCGAGCACATTCTTCCTCCAAGGATGTTATCTTGCATTCATAACATTTATTAGTTAAAACCGAGGGATTTTTTTTTTTCCCCTAAGGGTCAATACTTAAGGAAAGAAACAGACACTGAGGTATAAAAACCAAAGAGACATGCACAGAGAAAAAACCCAACCCAAACCGAACCAAGATGACATCCCCACACACGTGTGCAGCTGTAACACACCAGACTATCTATTCACACTAGGAAACCAAGAGCAGTCAGGTAGCCGCGTACAAACACAGGGGAAACTGTTGTGCCACAAAGTTAAAACTTTTGATTCTGCAACCATACCACAGAGCACCTTCAGATGTTTTCAAGCTCATACCTGCTTGCAGTACAAGCCACAGGGCAAATAAAGAACACGCAGACCCTAGAACTTCCTCTCCAGTCTCTGGAACAGAAGGCGCATCAGGAGCACTGTTAGCCTGAGGGCATAGTTTCATGATAGCCTGGCTTGGAGAGGTAAAGCCAAGTTTTTAAATTCCCACCCCAATCCTTCAGGCCCAGGTTACTCTTTCCTACCTCCTCTCGTTGCAACTGCAACTGTTTTAGCAGCTACAGCACACGTACTGAAACAATCCCGATAAAAAAAGAAAGAGGAAAGCTGAACTTCTTCTGAGAGATTATTTTTCAATGAGATTAGCTCAGTGAATCAACTCCCACTCTTCATCCCAGAAACTCTCTCACCGTAACTGGCCTGAGACAGTCCTCTGTAGCATGGGAGGTGGGAAGGACTTATGAAAGACAAAACCTTCTTAAAGTAGATTTCTGCAGCAGAGAAGCCTGGTATACTTTGAACCCACTGAAGACCACAGCCAGTCCCACATGGATACCACAGAGTCGATAAACTTGCCGATGTTCTACAGAACAGCAGAGATCTTCAGTCTGAAAGTGTGCAAACCAACACTTAACTTCTACTCATAGGAGGTCATGCGCCGTCACAGCCTCAAGCCTCTGGATCCTACACTAGCCGAGGAAAATTAACTGAGACACGCCAGCTTCTAGGGTGAGAAACAGTTTCAAGCATTAATCGATGGAAAAAGCCCTGGTAGCAATAGAAAGAATAGCAGGACTGTGTTTCCGGATCTCAGTAGGAAGGGTTTGAGAAGAGTTTTATCATGGAGTTTTATAGCCATAATCAGATTAAACAGCTAATGTAAATGGATTGCAGTCTAGTAAAAAGGACTGGGTACTATGACATTGATGTTTGTCTACTGGACAAACTGGGTAGAGACCCAGAACGTGGGCCTGATTCCCAATGTTATTTTAAAATAGAACATACTCTTCTCTGCACTCAGTCTTACCGCCACAGCCAACACCGGTATTTGAATCATCTTCCCAGGAGTAACTGAAATAATGTTCAGTGTAACCAGGCTAAGCACAGAGTTTGTGTAATCCATACAGTGTGTTTGTGTACATCTATTTTATAATCTTCATTACCAATCTCTGCCCTCTCTTGTTTTGTAGGTTCTGTGCGGTAATCGATTACAAGCTTTCTTGGAACAACCCTAAAGCAAAGATGAAGCTTTAAGACTACTAGTGCAATGACATTGGGTTTTGCAGTCAGAATCATCTGTGCTCTAGCAGCCTCGGTGTTTGATCAAATACTGATAGACATCACGCAGCCCTACGCCAACACAGCAGTGACCTGTATAAATGTAGCAAGGCAGAACTTTATGGAATGATTTAAATAAAAAAAACTAGCTAACAATTACCAAGATTTTCAGAGAATAGTTCATCACCTTGTAATTAAGATGGTTGAATAACGGCAAAAAAAAAAATTAATGCCTACAACCTTCAGCAAGACTGAAGCAATACTCCGACACGTTTTGTTTGCCTCTTGGGGCTAACGTGGGGCTGGGGAATGGAAGGGGATAGATGAGAAATGTATTGACAATCCTTCAAAAACTACTCCATCTTTTTATGCATTGTGGCAACTAAGCAGCAATAAATATTGATTTTTTTATTTTTAAACAAACACTTATAAGTAAGAGACGCCTTTTCCTTCATGGTTGTTCCACTTTGGTTTTAAACAGCTGGGACTAGGGGAAAGTGATTGACAGATAAATAAATTGTAAGTTTTCTCTCCCAAATAAGTACATTTCAAACAAATGTGGCACTTCTGGTATTGCAACAACAAAACATGCGTAAAAAGCGATCACCCTTGGAATAGGGTGGGAGGAAGTGGCGGAGGGTCATGACAATGTGATCCTCTCTTTAGAGCCCGTCTCGCGCTGCCTCTCAGAACTTACAACGGCGAACGACCTGGGCTAATTACAACAGCATTACCGGCACCAGCTACCAGGACAGCACCATCGTGCTGTCACCGACAGGCAGCTTGACTGAGCCCAGTCCAGTATAAAATGGGTGATAATTATAAAAGGTATTGGGATATGAAACTGTCTGAAACTGAACCTCAGATGCTCTTACCTAAAACCCAGGGAATTCAGACAGGTCGTGCAGAGCCCAAGCAAAGCTGGCCTTCGTTGCCACACAGCTGCTGCGGATACCACGTACACCACTGAGCCCGGTGGTTTACTCACAGCGTGATAAACGGGCACTCAGGCTCCCTAATGCCTTAGTAAACCCAGGCTTAGGTGCCTAATGTACATTAATGCATGTTTATGCCTACCGACACTTACGTAATTCGGCAGAGGGCTAGTGGGAGCTTTCACAAATTCAGCCATTTACACTCCAGTGCCACCTTTATCTTTTTAATTGCCGTTATCCCCTACGCCCATAAAAGAAATACTAGTGGTGGTGTGTAAAAGCATGACCCTAACATTTCACTTAGCAAGATGCTGTATTTACTGATGTGCTTCGGATTCACTTCGAAATAGATAGATATGCAAAATCAGGGTGCATTAAAACTGGTGATCAGTACAACAAACTGTACTGATCCAGCCTTGGCAAATTCTAAATCCTTCCTTCTTTGCTACATGTTGCATATACACAGATTTTTAAGCCACAAATTTAGAAAAAGTAGTTTTTTTGCTCCTGGATCAACACAATATGGCAAGACTAAATACACTGTAAAGAAAGTAAATGTAACTAGAAACAATTGCTTCTATAGCACAGCCAATGAAAATTAAATCATTATTATAAATTAATACTTACTGCTAAAAATACAGTATCCATTCTGGTTTAATTGAACTCATTTAATTGGCAAACCCAAATGTAAGCCAATGTGCCAATTAAGTGATTGTCCCAGTTTTCAAAGATTCTCAGGGACAAGCTTCATGCTGGGAGTTAGTCTGTGAAACAAAAATGACTCTCTAAGCAAGGGGGAGAGGGAGTGCAAGAACCATACACAACAATATAATACCGTGCCAAAAGCTTAACGAGGGAAAAAAATATTTGATTCATGCAGCAATAACAAGGAAAACAAGTTGCGTGAATTGAAAATGAAATATAGGTTACTGGTGCAATGCCAGACCAGAACTGTTTTGACCAAAATATTATTCCAGCCTGATGACTGCTTGGTGTGCTGTATGGAACATTCGTCTGGTATCAGCGCCTGTATTACCCACACTATCTGAAATCCCATTTCCAGCCCATCGTTATCTTTGTAACAAATGTGACCTGTGACCTGTCGGCTCCACAGACTAAGCTTCAGCGATTCACATAAAAACTCTGCCGAGTGCTGGACAGAGAAGACATACTACAGTTTCTGCAAGATTAACAGAAGACTTACTAACCCGAGAGCCTTCATCAGCACAAAACTAACCTCCAAACTTTAAGGTAATATAGCATTTAAGAAACACAGTGACTCCTTACAGCCAGAAGCCAACTGCTGGAGCACCTAGATGAAGAAAGATCTAAAGTCCATTTCCACGGACTTTTCCAAGTCGTTCAAAAAGCAACAGACAAAAACAGAACTTCAGCTTCCTATCAACTAAAACTTCCCCTTGCACTTGAGAGCTTGAAAGTTTGCGCTATTAAAAAGAACCTGCCGGTAGGCATTCAGAGTTCAAAAGCGCTCTTTCTTCCAATGAAATCTATGGCATATAACCCATCTGAAGACAGGATCAGCCTAACAAAACTGTCTGCACACGTACTTAAGAGCACACAACCAGATACCAGCTGTAAAAATCTGGTCTTGGTTCATATGCCTACAAAGCATGAAAAGCTGTAGGCCACAGGAATAAAAAGTCCAAATGGTCAGTTTTTACGTGTTAAAGGGTATTACATTTATATATCTCAGTTGCTGAAATGACACCATTTCAGTAAACCACTTTTTTGGAAATCACCATAGTTAACAGGGCCAAGCAAGTCAACACACTCCCTTGTTCTTCAGATTTTGCCACAGTTCCTGGAAGCATTCATGTTAGCTTGGGTCCGGACTGACATACTCAGAAACATGCCTGTTGTTTTTTGGATTAAAAATCAACACGCCAAACAAAAATAATTTTAAAAGAAACCCTACGTACTCCTATTTTTTGCATCTATTCTTGCAGAAGCCACCATCAAGATCTGGGGCAGCACTGGGCTAAGTGCTGTACAAAGAATGAGAAACAAACCCTGCAAAGGACAGTGAAATCTTTCTTTAAACCTTTACAATTCACTAATCTCTACACACTTTTATAAAGTGCATTTAAAAATAGTTTTCTCCTCAGTCATGTCCCAGATTTAACAGAGTGATATATTGAGGTCTCATTAAAAAGCCCTTATTACCTTCACAAGCTGTGGTACGTTACCTTATCTAGAATTAAATGCTGAAAATACTACAGATCTCAGAATCCATCTGGCCTGATGTAAGAACTAAGATTATTCCAGGGACTTCATAGGATAGGGTCTAACCTTTGTGCCTTTCAAAAACATTTGTAGGCTTGTATTTTTCCTAAGAAAATTCCACCAGCATAAACTGAAAAAGACGATGTGTACCAACTGCCAACTACCTGCCTTCTTGTTCACCTAGGCATTTGACAAATTCAAGGATTCGCAACCGTTTCCCATCAGTAATTTAGAGGTTCCTGCATCACAGCTTTTCTAGGCACCCTGGGGATACTATGGCTATCATCTCAATAACCACGTTACGGACAATCATGCTTCTAGATCCTACAAGCTACCGTTCAGAGGTGCACCGGGGTGGGAAAGGCCGATTTCCTCAAGGTAAAGAACCCTTGGTCACCTCCAGCCATGACCTACTCATGAGTGAATCCTTGCAGACATTGACTATAGGATGTGACCAGGTGTCAGGATGATCCCCTGTATTCTTTTGCTCAGTGCACGATGGAAAAAAATCCATAGATAAACCTACCACAGCTTTAGGGAGTCATATTTTGAAAGCTGCCAGAGCTGCTTCAGAAGTGGCAGACACTGCAGCAAAAATGACATTTTAAGATACGCATATATACACACACACGTAAAAGAAATCCTGTTTCTAGCTTTGGAGCGAGTATATTCACCTTATCTCCGGTGCCTGTCAGGTTAACGCAGCTTCAGGTGGTATCTTCCCGTGACAGCACAATTTCAACAGGGTGCAAAAATAAAGATTTTTACCTTTATCTCATTGTTTTAATCCTGCTTCCCCACAAAATTTAGACAAAGAGAAGAAGGTGGCAATGGGGGTAGAGCGTGCGTGCGTGTCCCCCCAGCCTGCTGGGGAGAGATGCCGCTAGCACACTGCTTTTAAAACACTGCAACTTACTGAACTCAAAAAGAGGTGCTGAGGGCAAGTCAGATGGTCAGCAACATAAGGTAAATGTAATATCAAGTACAAATATCAATTTATGCTAAAGTTAATGACAGGCTGGGGACAGCTCTTTTGTAGACTCGTATGAAAAATACTTTATAAAGGCTCTCCTTCACAGCTTCACTTCTTGTAACATAGAAATGGAGCACTCCTCAGGACCTCACAAGGAAAAAAACCACTTTTTTTTAGTGTTAGAAATGTTAGAAAAACCATATAATGCAATATTGTTTGGCTCAAATACATCTTTTCACTCCTAGAATTGAGAAGTGTTCTACAAAGAAAGTCAGTATTATCAACTGCATTTTCTAAACTGGAGCGGAGAAAATAAAAAAAACGGCACGTGTGAAGGTTATCCAGCAGGCCAGCAACGCAGTGGGAATAGGAGGCTGAGCCAGTGAGAAAAATGGTGTATCTAATATGACCAAATTCTAAAAATACAGAACATGTGTTGGAGGGGTGAATACGAATAATAGCAGTCCTTGAAGACTACTCAGGCAGCTGTCTTATTATCTAACTCTGGTAAAGTCTGTCCATCTAGTGTCTCCTCTCATTCAGCCTCGTTCTCAAAATTTACAGCACAGGATTTCGTAAGTACTGTGAAGTTTCAAGAACCACCAGAAGCACTCAAACAAACCAGGTCTCCAAACAAAATCACTTGCTTTTCTGCTAAAACACAAACAAGAAACGCAGTTTTAAAAAACAGGTGAAAGTACAAATAATAAATGTAAAAAAGACCATAGAAGTAGTATCAAACAAAGGACGAAAGCTACGCAGGTGCCAGATTAACTGACAATGACAGAAATATTAAAAATAGAGTTTTTATGCCCTACCTTATACTTACAGTATGGGAGGACATTCAACCTCCATACATTTAGAAAGACCTTTTAATTTATTTCTTGTTAAGAAAATGCTCTGGAAACAAAGCACTTGTATAAATTAATAATAAGCACTTCGAAACATACTGCGGATTAAAGGGGGGAGGGAGAGTAGGGACGACTTGTGTGTGTTCATCTAACTGCGAACGCATAGATCGCCTTTTCCCAAGGTACAAAAACGTGTCGAAACGCAAAGTTCAAGAGAGCCATGAATAAGCATCACAGGTCTGTCGACTCTGTCAGCATTTCCCAAGCGCTCCATCGTGCTGCTAGTCTCAGCATTTGCTCACCTGGCAGAACGTGAAATTCCTTTCAAGTGACAAAGCCTTGCACCCAGTTGGGTCTCCAGCTGTCTGCCACAGGAAGCAACGGAGAGTAGAAAGCAACACAGCTATGTCCAACTCCTGCAAGCCTCCATTCCAGAGGCTGAAATAGCAAGCAACACCAAAACCTGAAGTCTGCAACTTAAACAACTACTAACCAGAAATTAAATGTATTATGCCACCATGAGAAACTCACACACCATGTAAGGAGCATGGTCTGGGAAAAGGCTAAGCCAGACGCTGCTAAAAATGCAAAATGAAGCAAAAGAGCAAGGAAAAAAAAAAAAAACACAGCGGCTTAAAATGGTCAGGAGGAAGATAGACTATAGTAGATGCACTGGTTAAACTAAGAATAGGAACTGACAGTGTTGAACACTGTCCTGTAAATATTTACATCTTGTAAATATTACCTTCTGACTGGTCATAAGGTTGAAGTGAAAAGGTTGAAAGTGAAACTTTGATTCAAGGACCACAGTAAACATGAGCAAGTGAGGTTTTTCTACCCATCTACAATGTATTCAAAGGACCATGAGGTCAAAACAATGCTGTAAGCACAAATCCAAGCCATTATAAATGCAGGTTCAGTAGCTTTACATGTAGCCCTGTGCTTCATCATACCAAATCACTGTGCAGCCAACCTTAGAGGTGAATTTTCTTGTTTATTGTCCTCTACATTCCTTATTTATAGCTACCTGGACTATTCGGTTTTTATATTGCTGGCAGAGAGCTGTGCAAGAGGACAAGTTCTAAAAAGTGAATTAATAGTTAGCACAGTGAAAGGAACATTATGCATACATGTAGGTTGCAGCATAGAGCTGAACACTGAACAATGTCCATGAGCACAACAGCCTTGATGATCCTCCTAGAAGCTATACTATGTCCCCCGAGGGAC